>NW_015164710.1:280996-291948 GCF_001447785.1 Gekko japonicus | reverse complement strand
CACTCTTTCATTAAGTCTCCCTCTAACACAGAATGACTTTTTCTGATGGAGAAAGGTTTTTTCCCCTGATGTCGAAAAGTCTTCTTTTGTTGAAGGAAGTCTTTCTCCATTGGAGGGGGGGGGGGGAAACCTTGATGGAAGGGAATAATAAGATCCAACGGAGAGGAAGACAGTCATGGGATCCAAGCCAAAGCTTTCATCTTGCTTTGATCCAACTACAACTATGAGAGTTACTTAGCAGAACTTGGAGCTTCTCATTGGGAGAGCTCTAACCTTACTTAATGGTCCTCCAACAGATTCCCTCTGCAGTTTTAAATGGCTGTTTCAGGGAGGGATCCTTTAAACTAGAATTGTGTGTTTGTAGGGATGAAGTGGTGAAGGATTTACCTTTACTTGTTCCACTGCCTTTGTGCGTGTGCGTGCATGCGTGCATGTGTGTGTAGTGCAGTCATGTTGCAACCGACTCATTCATTCATTCATTCATTCATTCATTCATTCATTCATTCATTCATTTGATTTATACCTTAAGCAGGCTCAGGGCGGCTTACGAAGGATAAAACATAAAAACAATTATAACACAGGTAAACCATATAAAACAATCCGATATCATAAAATTCTAGCTAGTTGTGGACTAATACTTCGAGATGGTGGCAAAAGCTATGTTAATATAATCTCTGGTTTCTGGTCTGCCTTGCTCATCAGTTTCTCGATCGTTATCATACATATGCTGCAGGGATATATATGTTGACCTCCGTAGGGTTTTCAAGGCAAGAGACCAAAGGAGGTAGTTTGCCTTTGCTGGCCTCTTTGTAACAACTCCAGACTTTCTTATGGTCTCCCATCCAAATACTAACCAGGGCTGACCCTGCTTAGCTTCTGAGATTTGATGAGAGCAGGCTAGCCTGGGCCATCCAGGTCAGGAGCCTCTGGTCCTTAAAAAGAGACATGTATCTCTCAAACAGCTCTTGATATCTCTTTCTGGCCAGAGAAACATAGAATATTCTGCTCAAACGACTTTAAATCCTAAAGGGGGAGTTGCAGCAGAATGAGCATGGGAGGAAAGTTCCTGGCCCTTACATATTTTGATATTCTGCTTTGTACTACTTTACTTTGATGCTCCTTGTCGATAAATATTCCATCTTTTGTAATGACCTCTGTTCAGAACCAACAGATAAAGTTAAATTCATATACTATTTTCTTGTATTTTGAACCTGGACTTTCTGCGGCCTCTCCTCTCTGTAGTCCCTACAAGAAATTAGTCTGTGGACTTAAAAATCTTAAATGTATAGTGTTTATTTTTATTTACAGAGTTTATATATCGCCTTTCTCCCCAATCAGAGCCAGCTTAAATGCTCTGCAGCCCAATCCTACGCACGTTTACTCGGAGGTGAGTCCCACTGACTCAAGCGGGGCTTTTCTTATGCCAAGGATGAGACTGCGCTACGCATAAATACTCCTGGCTGGTAATCAGATTCTTTCTCTTTGGTGTTTTTGCCTTCAGAGCTTGCTTGACTGAGAAAATTGTCTTTGCCTTGGTCAACAGAGCAGGCAAATAAAAGGCGGACTTTTAACACACTGCACTTTGGTCTCTCCAGGTTCCAGCTGGGCCAGCTGTCAAACCTCAAAAGTGAGGACTGAAAACAACATTGTACAGCTAGCTGCCAGGGGGGAAAAATTAAACACCACTGCACACTGCATTGGTCAGGCCGCACCTGGAGTATTGTGTGCAGTTCTGGAGGCCTCACTTCAAAAAGGATGTGGACATCCTAGAGAGGTGATGAGCAGTCTTTAAGCAGCGGCTGGACAAACACCTGTCAGGGATGCCCTAGGCTGATCCTGCACTGAGCAGGGGGTTGGACTAGATGGCCTGTATGGCCCCTTCCAACTCTGTGATTCTATGATTCTATGAAAGTGGTCCCCATGAGATGATTAAGTACAATTCTGAGCTCTGCACATTTTCCTGGCACAGGGAGGCTGTGGTTGAAAAAGCTCCTTCCTCACCCAAACCCACCCATGACCAACACAGAAGGAATTCTTGGAGCAGCAGATTGTAAGCGTTTTCTTTTACATTCAAGCACGCAGGCCCAGAGAGGTATACTGTGACACCTGCCAGGCAGCTGCAAGCAAACACTAGATGGCAGTCTAAGGTATGCTTTGCCTTGGACTGCCAAAGACCTTTCCAAATACATTTAATCCTTCGTCCACACAAGTAGCCCAGAAACAACAAAAATCCAGAAGGAGGCCTCTCGAACATCCTGTGTCCATGCAGATGTCAACATGATACGAAATGCTTTCAGACCTGTAGCAAACACTTGCAGGCACAGACAGCAAAAACTCTCGCTTCAGGGTGGAAGCCAATTCTGGCAAGGCTGTTAGGAAAAAATTAAACATATTGATCCACTGCAAAGCCTTAAAGGACATCAGGACCACAGGATGTCAAGCCTGGCAAGAGGAAGCATCAATATTTGTTGTCCTGATTACGCAGTATCCGAGTGCCCTTTGGTGCACTTATCGTCAAGGCAAAGCAGAGTTCAAAGGCTGGGAAGCTCAAGTCGAAAGGCAGCATTCGAAAGCAAAGCCATACACGGACACACAAAAAAATCAATGCAACTTAACTTCCGCATCAAAGAGTTTTCGAATCAAGCGGGAAATGACGTTCTTAATCTCCCATAAAGGTACAGATGGCTAAACAACATATTACACTAGGGCTGCCAGCTCTGGATTGGGAAATAGCTGGAGATTTTTGGGGTGGAGCCTGGAGAGGGCAGGGTTTGGGGAGAGAAGGTACTTCAGTGGGGTTTAATGCCGTATAGTCCACCTTGCAAAGTGGCCATTTTCTCCAGGTGAACTGATCTCTGTCACCTGGCTGGAGAGGGCAGGGTTTGGGGAGAGAAGGTACTTCAGTGGGGTTTAATGCCGTATAGTCCACCTTGCAAAGTGGCCATTTTCTCCAGGTGAACTGATCTCTGTCACCTGGAGATCAGGCTGGCAACCCTTGAGTATATGCAAAACTGTGTAAGAAAATCCTGACTGCCCCTCCCTTCATTGCCACAAAGCCATGCTGGCTGATTAGGAGCTATGAAGTGACCGGGGGGGGGCTGCTCAACACATCCCCTACCTGCTGCTGAGAGCCAGTTTAGCGTAGTGGTTAAGTGCGCGGACTCTAATCTGGGAGAACCGGATTTGATTCCCCACGCCTCCACTTGTAGCTGCTGGATGACCTTGGGCAAGTCATAGTTCCGTCAGAGCTGTCCTTGAAAGAGCAATTCTCTCAGAGCTCTCTCAGCCCCGCCTACCTCACAGGTGTCAGTTGTGGGGAGGGGGAAGGGGAAGGAGTTTGTAAGCCGCTCTGAGACTCTGAGTGAAGGGCGGGGTATAAATCCAATCTCTTCTTCTTCTTCTTCCCCATTGAAACCCCGATTCCCCTTGTCACTTCTGTCCTTCCGGAAAGAGCCAGATTGCAGCCAATTTATGACAAACCGGTAGAGCTTTCAAGGCCAGAGACAAAGAGAGGTGGCCTGCCATTGCTTGACTTAGGGGAGCAAACCTGGACTTTCTTAGTTGTCTCCCAAGACAAAGAGAGGTGGCCTGCCATTGCTTGCCTTAGGGGAGCAAACCTGGACTTCCTTAGTTGTCTCCCACCCGGCCAGGGCCAGCCCTTCTTAGCTTCTAATACGAGACCAGGCTAGACCCTCTAAGTATCCCAAATATGCATTTCCAGGGTAAAACATTCATCTGGAACCTGCAGGTGGGAAAGCAACTGGGAGAGCAGCGAGTCAAAGGAAAACTGGCAGGCAGGGAGGGGATGAGTTAGGCATAGACCCCCCCCTCCCCTGCTTCCCCAGTCCAAATTTCCCTCCTTCTCTCCCGGCACAATTTAGAAGGCAGCAACTGCCCAAAGCTTCCATACCGATTTCCATACGTAATGGGTAACGGAACCCTGATCGGATTTGAAACCAGGCTAATTCTCTCCACCTGGGCATTCTGCGTTCCACTTGGCACCGTCGCTACGGCTGTGGCTGTTAGCCTCTAACATGTATTTAGTGTCAGCATTGTGTACACACAGTACAGGACATGGGATCTTACAGCAATCTCCTCTGGCAGAAGCAAGAAGGCCAGGCAGTGTCTATAACCCACCGAGTTGTGAAGATGGGGTAGGAGAGGATGCTGTGCTGGCATGGCGAAGACGGAGCTCGAAAGGTAGGCCTCAAAGAAGGAGGCAGGGCGGGAGGCACGCTGACAAACAAAGAGCGGGAGACACTGCTCCAAACGCGGGGAACAACTTGGTAGAAGGCACGAACGTAGCAGTGAGAGAAGCAGGCAAAGGGCGTGAACAGAAGTTCTTTTTCTTGGCCAGAAGCTACCAAGATTTGGCAGGAGCAGACCATTGTCTGTGTGCTTCTGCTTGGAGAAGATGTTCGTCTGGATCAGCCCGTACCTAAGACCCTTGGCCAAGACCCTTGGCGATGACTGCAGCATGTGACTAAAGTTTCCTGGGAAGGATGACTTCCCCCTTTCTTAAGAATATATCTTTTAATCAGAAGCACAAATCGAACCAGGCCAGGATATCCAACTATCACCAAGACGTGTCACAGTGCAACCCTAAGCAATGATGCACCCTTCTAAACCCACTGATCTCAGGAGCCGGAGAAAGACGTGATTCTACTTAGGATTCAGGCCCATAGCTACAGTAGGGCTTTGGGGGGCTCCGTCCCCCTTCTTAAAGGCACAGCCCCACAAGAATTTCTCCTGTAAATGCTTTCCCCCCCCCCAATCGTTTAAAAACATTTTTTTAAATGTGTACGCTCGTTTAAGTAGAGTGGGGTGCTGTAGTTGACTAATTCCTTTCCTTTCATTTATTAGCTTCATTGACCAGAGGTCTTAAGCCAGATGTACAAACAGCTACTATAAAACATTAATTCCTGTACTGAGCAAGCGGGTTGGAGTTGGTGACCTCTACGATCCCTTCTGTCTGCCAATAAACTGGTTTCCTTCAAGAGAGTTTTTCTGCCTGTTAGCTTTCTTGACTATGGAAGTCATCACCCCCACTTGCCAGCTTGTTATCAGAATTGTTGCTTAGGCTGGCAGAAGTTATTAACTTGCAGCAGCTGAGAACTGTCATCTAAAGTGGCTGACAGCTTGCAATTTAGAGATCTATCCTCGTAACAACTCTCTATTGGCTAAATGGCTTTTCTTTCTGCACTAAGAACTTCAGCCCCGCCAGAAAAAGAATTTGCCCCACAGTCACAAAATCCTGGTTACAGCCTGCATATCAGGGGCCTGGTGTGGCGTTTCAGTGTTTCAGATCCTTGTAGTCCAGGGCAAACTGGACACTTCAGCCCACAGTGGCTCCCCTTTGACCCTCACAATTCAAGACAAATGTAGGGGCTCTGCAGTCTACACTAGCTGGCTTCCTACAGAATGTTCTCTACTGCCCTGGAGAACTAGGTGCCTGACTTTCTCCGGGACAATTTCTGCTCTCCACCAGCTAGCCAGGAGCACAGAATCTGCTGTGTGGTGGCGGAAAGTGGCATCAAGTCACAGCTGACTTGCAGCAACCCTGTAGGGTTTTCAAGGCAAGAGACATTCAGGGGTGGTTTGCCATTGCCTGCCTCTGCATAGTGACCCTGGTCTTCTTTGGCGGTCTCCCATCCAAATACTAGCCAGGGCTGACCCTGCTTCGCTTCCGAGATCTGATGAGATCAGACTAGCCTGGGCTATCCAGGTCAGGATGGAATCTGCTGCCAGTATTCAAAATTCATCATCCACAAGCCTCGTAGAAGAGAAGAAGAAATTGGATTTATACCCCCCCTTCACTTGGAGTCTCAGAGCAGCTTACAGTCTCCTTCCCGTCCTCTCCCCACAACAGACACCCTGTGAGGGAGGTGGGGCTGAGAGAGCTCTAAGAGAACTGCTCTTGAGAGAGCAGCTCTGAGAGAACTGTGACTGACCCAAGGTCACCCAGCTGGCTTCATGTGGCGGAATAGAGAATCAAACCTAGTTCTCCCAGATTACACTCTGTGCACTTAACCACTACACCAAACTCTTTTGGGTTTAGTGTCAATAGTGAACGGCAGTATCCCTACACTACCAAGTTTAGAGCCTGCGCCACTTATCGTAACCCCCACCCCATATTTTGCCACTTTTTCAGTGCAATTGTTGCTAAGAGCAACTGATTTTCACCACCTCAAACAGGAAACAGAGAGGTGTGGTTTACTCTGTTCTTTCGGCCTTCATCTTCATTCTCACACAGTGCATCCAAACCCTACCCTGAATCTCAACACTCTCTCATTGGTGGTAGCTAAGCCAGAAGGTGAGGGTGTTGGTACCTCCTCCCGAGGAACTGCACATCCCAGTTTTGTTTTGCTTTGGAGTCCGAATGCAGGAGAACTTCACTTGAATCTATTTTACAATCTTCAAACAAACAGATAGTCCTGACTCTACTTGCCTTAGCAAAGATGGAAATCGCGGCTAAGTGGAAGGATAGTAGGGATCCTTCTATCTCAGCTTGGCAAAATAGGATATGGGACTGCTTTATAACTGCTAAATTGACTGATAAAATCCTATGAGAAACACATACCACCTATAAATCACGACTGTTACATACTTGGGCACCAATCCTAGACTACCTGAAGTCGCAAGCTGTGATTCCTGCTACGGCCCATAATTTGGACCTGATAAATCTCTGATTAGCCTCATGTTAGGTCTACAGTCTGTTCTGTGGAGTGTAGTTATAGTAATTTATTGAGTTAGAGCCTTGTTGTTTTATAAAGTAGTTTATATTAACCTTTTTTTAATTAGGGGGGGGTGAGGGGAACCCGGGGGATTGTTGAAGTTATTTTTAATGTAAATTCTTCATATTTTTAAATTTAAAAAAAAGAAAAAAGAAAAAAAAGAATGCAGGAGAACTTTTTTGGTACACCATCAATTTAAGAAGTCCCTCTCTCACACGAGTAGCTTTATACCACGATGCACTCAAACGTTTTGGAGTATGGGTTCATTTTACGGTTACTCTGACGTAGCCATGCCAGCATCTCGCAGAGCCCAAAGGCAGCCTAATCTCCAGAATATGGCACTGAGCAATCAGTACTATAACCCAACAGTTCCTCCCCAGTCTACGCTTTAAACCGGAAAAAACTGTCACAGCTCTTGGAATACAAAATTGCCATTCATTCTCAAACAAAATGCCACTATGTTAATTAATTACTTCATCTACTCTTCCTAATTGGGTGATAATTCAAATGGGGCATAAATAGAGAGGCACATTTCGTTCCTTGTCATTTTCATATCCACGGTTGCTCAGCTGGTTAAATTTCACATTGACAGTCGCTTTAGCTGGTTTCTCAAAGGGGACAGTGATAATTTCGGAGAGATGGTCAAGCATGAAAAGTGCATTATTCATAGCTCAAAGCTCCAGGATTCTGCCTGGACAAGATCACGTCTTGAAAACACAAGAGGAAATGCCGATTTGCATCTATTAGGGTTGTAAATCACATTTCTGACTTATACGCCTTCGTTGGTTGAAATCTGTAATTCATGCCCTTGTGGCCATGACTTTAATAAACTTAAGTAACATGCAAAGTAGCAGCCCAGCCAAAAACCTTTATGTCTGATAGTTTGACAGCTCTGGGTTTAACAGTCCCAAATCTGGTAAGAATGCAGACGCCATTTCTCCTTTCTGAAAGCTAACCTTTACGCCCTGAAAATTTCTTTCGGTTTCTGCTTTGTTGACTTAACCATCGAGCAACTTTCCACGGGTGTCAGAGGAAGGGTCAGCTCTCTCATGCGCTAAATAGTCGAAACAGATTTGCCGTGCGTTTTCCTCCAAATCAAGGAAAAATAAAATTGCACTGGTGAATAAACTGTCAGGTAGATTAGCATCTGTGGGCTCAGAATTGTGTTATGGATTCGTGAACACAATGCCAGATTTAACTTGGGGTCAATGCTTGATCAGTAAACACCCTGAAGGTCACTCTTGTTAAGGGAACCATATTTTTGGCGCCCCTTGCTTAACTTCTGTTGTTCGGCACCCATCACAGCCACTTAAAGTAGCCACATACATCTCCTCCATGGACAGCAGTGTCTTATTAATGCAGCATTCAAATTTGTAGTTTTGCTCAAAGGGCATTACAATGAGCTTAGCGGCACTTAAGAGCATTGAAGTGCACTGTGTGGCTACCTACTTATCATCAGGGAAAGCTCTTGCCTTTTCAAACTCTGCTTTAAGGAGGTTTCTGGTTAAATCAATGCAATGGTTGGGCAGGGTGGTTGGAAGAGACATTAGTTGCCCAGATGTCCTTTGCATGCACTTGGAATTGTCCCTCCCCACAGTTCCTGACTGTGTATTGTTCTGTTTTCAGAAGCTATCATGTGGAGTTCAGATGACATGGATTGAGCCACTTTCCTAACCCTTCTCAAGGCAAATTTAAGACCAACAGAGGTTTATTCGAGTGTGCATGCACACTTTTTCAAATACACTGGAATGGAAGGTAAGAGTTCAAACTTATAGACAGAGGCGGAACAGCAAATTAACATGTAGCATGAAGATGATATTTTAAGATATGGGAAGACAAACCTAAATAACAAGCTAAGGTGTTAAGGTCAACAGTTGTTTTGATTTGATTAAGGGGGAAAGAACAGTAAAGCAATAAATATGTTAAAATAGGAGATAAATGTGTAAAGGTGTCTTTTTAAAAGTAAAAGGTCTTAAAGGTGCCACTGGACTCTAAATTTATTCTGCTGCTTCAGACCAACATGGCTGACCACATGGAACTACCTTATCAAGACTAGTGTTTTTTCAAGCACGTGGCTCTCCTATGAATTCTCACCCCATGGTTGGGTCCAGTGCAATGCCTTTGGGGTTGTAGAGCTCCAGATCAAGCAGTGTAACACAGGTGTCCCCATTTTTGTTGCAGACAAATATCCGGTCATCGATGTCATCCACAAAGTAGAAGTTGCCCGTGAGCCAGTCAATGGCCATCTGCTCCACATCTATTGAAAAGAAACAAACAAGGGTTCAGGTATGAATCCTCTCAGAGAACCTAGCAATCTTGAACTGTACAACATGAATTTAATCTATCTGCACAAGAAGTGCTGTTCATCATCATAAATGAGTGTTTGATTCAGATACGGAAGATGCCCCATAACCTTTCCGTGGTTAAGTGAGTAAATCAATAAGCCAACATATAAATAGCAAATGGCAGGCTTTTCCCCGGGACTGGTCTCTTTTGAAAACTGTACCTCTGTAACTCAGTTCTTCACTTGGATCTCCTGAAAAAGTGTGGCCCAGAGACTGCAAACTATAAAGAAAGCCCTCCAATGCCTCCCTGAAAGTTCACTTCTCACAAAAGGGAAGGGCAGAATTATACAACTGTTCCTGGGGTTCAAATGGGTCTCTGAAGATCAGCTCAACCCGCCCAACATACCAGAGCTAAAACGGGTGAGCAAAGGCCCATCAATATGTCAATAGGCTATACCATTTCAGGCTAGAACGTTAGGAAATGATTAGCTTCAATTGTTCTACCTTGCATGTCAGTTGTGTATGAGTAAAGAGTATTTCACTCGAACGTGATTCTCTACCTGCAATCCGAAACGTTACAGTCCAGAAACTGATCATCAAATGGATATTCTTTCTCATCTGTTTCAGCTGAACTTTGTTCTCTTGAGGAGAAATGCCTAGCTTGGTATGGTTTAATGTAGGATTAATAACAACCCTGTTTGAGCATCACTAAACCTACATTTAAAATAAAATTCTCCTAGGGAAATATCGGCATGTATCCAACACTCCATGACCTGGATGGCCCAGGTTAGCCCAATCTCAACAGAACCTTGTAAACTAAGCAGGGTCAGCCCTGGTCAGTAGTTAGATGGGAACCACCCAGGAAGCCGAGGGTTCCCAGGCCTTGAAAACCCTACCGGGTCGCCATAAGTTGGCTACAACTTGATGGCACTTTCCACCACCAGCCAGCGAAGCTCGGACCTTGCCAAGCAAGAATTCCCTTCCTCCCCCTTACACTGCTCCCCACTGAACCCTTCCCGTTTCTTTCCGCCCACCAAAAAAGCAGCACAGGGGGCAAAATGGGAGTCTCCTCCAGTGGGAGGAGAGAATCATCAGCATCCCAACCACACCATACACATAGAATCATAGAGTCATAGAGTTGGAAGGGACCTCCAGGGTCATCTAGTCCAACCGCCTGCACAATGCAGGAAATCCACAAATACCTCCCCATGGCACGAATCACAGGCAAAGGTTTGTTTATCCTATTCTACCTCTGTATAATGGAATTTCAGAGCAGGATTTGACCGTTTTCTTGCTCTCTGATATTGATGCACATGTTACTAGCAGAATGGCTTTGTTCGCACTGGCGGCGAAAAAGATAAGACTGGGTCTAAGACTTACTGTAAGTTACTGATGTATACTGTTGGTTGTGCTTTGATTTATTTTGTGTTGTTATGGCCAATGGCTAAGACAATAAACTAAACTTGAACTACCAAATACCGCCCCACCACCACCCCCAGTGACCCCCTGCTCTATGCCCAGAAGATGGCAAAAAAAACCCTCCAGGATCACTGGCCAAACTGGCCTGGAGAAAAATTGCTTCCTGACACAGACCCTTAAGGCTTTGGAACCGCATGGTTAAACATATGCCCCGTGTTTTTATCTGGAGGAAACCTGTAACAACATGAACACCCTCCCCATTGTTAGGGATGCCACACTGTTGCCATTAAGAGACCTAAGACTTTCATTAAATACAGCTTTTCTCACCACAGAGCTACAAAGATGGGGGGGGGAAAGCAAGTGGCCAAATTTCCTTTCCTGGCAACTCTAAAGAGAAGAAGAAGAAGAAGAAGAAGAAGAAGAAGAAGAAGAAGAAGAAGAAGAAGAAGAAGAAGAAGAAGAAGAAGAAGAAGAAGAAGAAGAAGAAGTTGGATTTATACCCCGCCCTTCACTT
>NW_015164710.1:275983-280968 GCF_001447785.1 Gekko japonicus | reverse complement strand
GGAGGAGGAGGAGGAGGAGGAGGAGGAGGAGATTGGATTTATACCCCGCCCTTCACTTGGAGTCTCAGAGCGGCTGACAAACTCCTCTCCCTTCCCCTTCCCACAACAGACACCCTGTGAGGTGGGTGGGGCTGAGAGAACTCTTGACAGAAACTGCTCTTTTTCAAGGACAGCCTGTGCCAGAGCTTGTGACTGACCCAAGGTCACATCAGCAGGTGCAAGTGGAGGAGTGGGGACTCAAACCCGGTTCTCCCAGATTAGAGTCCGCACACTTAACTACTACACCAAACTGGAGTCCTCTCAGGGCCAACCTAGTGAACCCTATTAATGTCATTCAACTATTTACTATTTATTTTATTTTTTCTTTAATTCATCTGTACCCTGTTTTTCTCCTCAGTGGGGACCCAGAGAGGCGTACGCTGTTCTCCTCCATTTTCTCCTCTGTGAGGCAGGTTAGGCTGAGAGAGTCTGACTAGCCCAAGGTCACCCAGCGAGCCTCCACGGCTGAGGGAGGATTTGAACCTGGGTATCCCAGATACTAGTCCAGCACTCTTAACCAACCCACCACACTAGTTTAAAATGCCGCGGTTGCCGTTTCAACAGTCCAGGGTTTCAAAGTGATGTGCAACTCTTCTCAAAACCATCGCATAAATCAGCGCGCTAAAACATTAACAAACAGCAGTGACACGGGAAAACTTTCAGAATCCCTTTCATGGAAGAAACTATGTAATGTGATGCGTTCATTAAATGGTTTTAAAGCCAGACGTGCCAGATTGTATGTTGGCCTGTTTTTTTGTGTGTGCTGTCACCAACATTTCTATCCAAGGTACGAAAATGGCCTGGTTCCAGGAGATATTATGCTAGGTTAATGCCTGCACGCTGGAAACCATCCCTCACGCTCTGCTGCAGCTGAGAAGAGTGCCCCTGCCTTTTAGTACCTCTGTCCTCCCCCCCCCCCCAACACATCTATGGCCCTATTTCCCGGCTCTCTCCTCGGTTTCTCACTGCTGAAGGAATGAGCCCTTACCACCCTTTCCCCCTTCCCAAGGCCCTGTTTTGTGTCGCTGAGAATAGAGCACCAGGCAGAAGATTGCTCTCCCACTGAGATGTTTAGAGGCCTATTTTCCTCTCATCCTTCTGTGCGGCTCTGTCCTCCTGGAACCGATTGTTGCCCTCAATTAGGCTCCTTCGCTGGCCCTGTGCCTCCCTTGAAAACCAATGTTAAAGCTCTCTCTTTTCACAGGGTTTTCTTTCCAAGGCATCCCTGGCAGCAGCTGGCTCCTGAGAGGACCGGGGCCGCCACAGTCTACTGCTACAGTCTAGCTGAGCATACTTCATTGGCCAGACGGTGTCAGCAACTGAGGAGGGAACGAGGCCCAGAACGGGGCCCGGCATCTACATCTGAGATCCAATCCACTGTTAACCCTACGATACAAATAATAAATTGTATGCCGATTATTATCGGTTGCACACGATTGACCTGCTGAAAATTACGCTTCCGTTAATTGTGACTGAGAGACGTCATTGTCTTTGGTCACCCGGTACTGTAGAACTCTACCCCCAAAAAATTTTAAATGAAGAAGAAAAGTATCGTCCCGTCGGCCACGGAATGTCATCTGCCTAAGGGTGGCAGCAGATAGATGCAAGAGCAACAGACAGAAGAGAGGGATGCGGGCTCCATGCAACCTCCTCAGACACCAGCCTTACGAGACACCAGATGGGAATTAAGGCAAGATCGATACAAAAAACAAGATGCTGACATGGAGCATCTGACTCAGAGGAAGTGCAACTGAGCCAGAACTACAGCGTAGTGCCTCAGCTATTTCCTCCCGGGGCTTAGCCTTGGAACAGTTCTGGAGTCCCAATGGTCAGGGGCTCACGTACCAGAGCTGGCTGCGTCACTCTTAGGAGAGAAGACGCTTCCCTCTGAGCCACAGAGCTGATCAGGGAATGCCTGTGGGAATACAATCCACCCAACACTATATCTGGCATAAGATCAACCACAATCAAGTCTGCAGTGTGGCCCTGACCCGGATAGCGCATGCAAGCCCAATCGCGTCAGATCTCGGAAGCTAAGCAGGGTTGACACTGGCAAGTACTTGGATGGGAGGCCTCCTTGGAATACCAGAGACAGGAGGACAGGGGCAGGCTTTATCCAGCCACCTCCCTGAATATCCTCCAGGCCCCCAGCAGGGGTCAGTCAGGTCACCGTGACTTCCAGGTGCACACACACACACTCACTCACTCACACACATATTAAAAAAATACAAAAGTACCACAAAACAAAAACTCCTGCACTGTGCTAGATGCTATAAAACCTCACAAGCCCCCTCTCAGCCCTTTTGCAGCTCTCTGTACACTTTTTAAAAATTAAATTTTATTAAAATAAAACATTTACAGTAGACAATAAATACAAAATTTTCTAATCAAGTTTACATAGTCAACAATCTCAATAACAAAATACAATACCAATTATAACAGATCACCACATATGTCATATGTATTCCATACATCTACTAATCTTAACAGTCACTGGCACACTATTAATTGTCTCACCCAAAATGCAACAGATCTATAGTATCAGGAATTTCTTTCTGTTGCATCAAATACTGTAATATAGGCAACCAAGTCGCTGAAAAGTTGGAATGCGTTCTTTGAGAATAATAATCATTAACACTCTCTGTAATTCTTGCCATTATGAACATATTCCATAGTTTAGAGTGCCAGTTCTGTTTAGTTGGTCTCTGTTTACTTTTCCAATGTAGAGCAACAGCATTTTTAGCCGCCGGTAAAAGAATGGCAATTTGTTGTATAATGCTGTCTACTGTCCATATTCCATTGATGCAAAAGTAGGTGTTCCACAGTATTTTGCAGTTTTATACCCATTATTTGTTCTATGGTTAAAATTATCTCTTCCCCAAAAGGTATCAAAATATGGCATTCTAGCCAGCAATGCGTATATGTTCCCAGTTTACTACACTGTTTCCAGCACATAGATCTCGCCGTTGGGACCATATGGGCCAATTTCTGCGGTGTCAAATACCAAAAAGTATTTTAAACATCTGAATTTTTATGTCGATAATATTAGTATTAAATGGA
The DNA here is from genome assembly GCF_001447785.1 of Gekko japonicus. Lineage (NCBI taxonomy): Eukaryota > Metazoa > Chordata > Lepidosauria > Squamata > Gekkonidae > Gekko > Gekko japonicus. Next base: position 277,869 of record NW_015164710.1, on the reverse strand, counting down.
AAGTTCAACCATAACCTTTTCCAGAAATCATCATCCAATGTTTGTGTACATAAAGTTTGCCACTTAAGTTGATATGGCAAAAGTTTATCAGCATCTGTTGACATTAAAAGAGCATATAGCCTAGAAATTAAATGCTTATTTGAGCTCCAAGCATATTTATATACCTGTTCAAAATCAGATAACGGCTGTGACATGATCGCAGTTAGCTTTATTTGAGAACAAACATGTTATTGTAAAAATTGATACCATGGGATAGTCGAACCCAATTTCCCTTCCATTGTTGTTTTTTCTATTAGTGTCTTATTAGATGTTATGTCTTCCAAAGTATTGAGTCCAGCTTTTCTCCAAGCTTCTTGAGGTATCATAACACTTGGAGATAATATCTTTTCTTGATTAAATAGAGTTTGATACCTTGATATTTTGGGTATCAATTGTTTTCCTTTCGTATCCCATGTATTTAAAAAAACATTAAAAATAAAACTTTTTTCTATTGCTTTAGATCTTTCCTTAGGGATTTGCCAAACCGAATCCTGCACATTATAAGGGTAAGTATAGAATTTTTGTACTACAATTCAGTCAATCCCTTTTTTAATCCTGCATTATTTTTATTATATTAGTTAGGTGGCACAACTGGTAATATTTAAGCAGGTCCGGAAATCCAATTCCACCTGACAGGGCCAACCTTGCTTAGCTTCCAAGATCTGATGGGATCGGGCTATCCCAGGCTATCCCAGTCAGGGCTATTCTTACAAAGTTTTAATCAATAACTTCTTGAGAACTATTGCAGCCTCCCAGACTGTATATTGATGGCCATGGTTTAGAAGTTCCAGATGTGTGTCCATACAGGGAGCAGAAGCACATGGTTACTCTGACCCAGGAGATGAGAGGGCTGCTATGCCAGCCACATTGGCTGTCCCTCTTCCCTCCCTCCCTGACCTCAGCAGCTTACCTCACCATGAACAGCTACATTCCCTTCGGGGTGGAGAGACTGTTTAGTCTCAGATTTGATAAAAGAGAGATGGTAGACTGCTCCTCCCAAATTGAAGGATTTATGGCAACAAAATCAGAGAGCGGTCTAGGATTGGCAACTCCAGACTGGGAAATAGCAAATAAAATTTGGCAACAGTGGACATCCCTGCCGTGTTCCACACTTTAAGCCAAATTGTTCCAATATTTTACCATTAATCCTAAATTGTGCAAAAGGTTGATTAGAAATTGTGTTTATTGTTTGCATAAAATTTTCCCCAAAACTTAAATAATACAAACTTTGCTTTAAATAATTAAAATTAACTGAATCAAATGCTTTTTCTATATCAAGCGCAATTAGAACTGATTTCAATTGTTTGACCTTACAAAAGTTCAATAAACTCAACGCTTTATAAGTACCATCCGTTAAATCTCTAGTAGGCATGAATCCAACCTGTTCTTGAGGAACATATTGAGTAATAAAAGAATTTAACCTAGTTGCTATTATAGATGAAAACAGCTTAAAATCCACATTGAGCAGAGAGATGGGCCTGTAAGATGTAACTATTGTGGGGTCTTTTTCAGGTTTGAGTAGAATAACTATCATTGCTTGTTTCCAAATTAGAGGAAGACTGCCATGTTCTAATACATAGTTACTGGCTGTAGTAAAAGGCTTTACCAGAAGATTTACATATTTTTTATAAAAATCAGAGGTAAATCCACCTGGACCTGGGGCTTTATTAATTTTTAATTTTTTGATGGCCTGTACCACTTCCTTTTCTGTAATTAGAGCTTCCATTATTGCTTTATGTTCCAGGGAGAGTTTAATTGTATAAGCTCACGTTGGTTGTCATCAACACTACTGCCACAAGGAAGTAAGGAAGTCAGGAAAAGAAGGCTGGCCTGAGAATGCACCATTC
>NW_015164710.1:248192-275966 GCF_001447785.1 Gekko japonicus | reverse complement strand
AGATACAACTGCTTCCTTCCACTCCATTCCCTGCAAGAATTGTTCCACTTATTTCAGGGCTTTCAACAGCTGCATTTCCCCCTTCATCCCTCCCCAAGATTCTTTTGGAATGGATGCTCAGGTATTTAAATCCAAGGAAGGAAGTTTGACAACCCACCATAGCAGTGTGTTTCAGTTCTTATAATCTTCTCCTTTATAAAACATTCTTAGAGTTGGTGGTGGTGGTGGAAAGGACTATCAAGTCACAGCTGACTTATGGCGACCCCGTGAGGTTTTCAAGGCAAGAGACATTCAAAAGTGGTTTGCCATTGCCTGCCTCTGTGTTATAACCCTGGTATTCCTTGGAGGTCTCCCATTCAAATACTTGACAGGGCCAACCTTGCTTAGCTTCCAAGATCTGACAGGATCGGGCTATCCCAGGCTATCCCAGTCAGGGCTATTCTTACAAAGTTTTAATCAATAACTTCTTGAGAACTATTACAGCTTCCCAGACTGTATATTGATGGCCATGTTTTAGAAGTTCCAGATGTGTGTCCATACATGGAGCAGAAGCACATGGTTACTTTTTGTACTACAATTCAGTCAATCCCTTTTTTAATCCTGCATTATTTTTATTATATTAGTTAGGTGGCACAACTGGTAATATTTAAGCAGGTCCGGAAATCCAATTCCACCTGACAGGGCCAACCTTGCTTAGCTTCCAAGATCTGATGGGATCGGGCTATCCCAGGCTATCCCAGTCAGGGCTATTCTTACAAAGTTTTAATCAATAACTTCTTGAGAACTATTGCAGCCTCCCAGACTGTATATTGATGGCCATGGTTTAGAAGTTCCAGATGTGTGTCCATACAGGGAGCAGAAGCACATGGTTACTCTGACCAAGGAGATGAGAGGGCTGCTATGCCAGCCACATTGGCTGTCCCTCTTCCCTCCCTCCCTGACCACAGCAGCTTACTCTGGTCTGGAACAAGAGTAGGTTTCACATAGCCAAAGCACCACGTACAGCTAGATTCCCTTCGGGATGGAGTGGCTGTTTAGTCTCAGATTTGATAAAAGAGGGACGGTAGACTGCTCCTCCCAAACGGAAGGATTTATGGCAACAAAATCAGAGAGCGGTCTAGGATTGGCAACTCCAGACTGGGAAATTCCAGGGGATTTGGTGGAAAACCCCTGGGAGGACAGAGTTCGTGGAAGGGAGGGAACTCAGCAGAGGTGCAATGCCATAGAGCCTACCTTCCAAAGCTGCTGTTTTCTCGAGGGGAACTTATCTGTGTGACCTGGATATCAGCTGAAATTCAGGGGGGGGGCTTCCTCTGGGCCCCACCTGGAGGTTGGCAACCTTAGAGAGCACTGGTTGTTGGTGTATCAGCAGACCGGCCTACCAGCCTCCCCTTCACGATTCCACTGCCTTTTAGGAAATGAACAAGGCTTTGCTCCCTCACTTGACCTGGCGAACAACTGTTCTTCCAGCCTTTAAATATTAGAAAAGGGTGTCCCAAAAACACACAGAGGGTTTTGGTTCTTATCAAACAACAGAACTTAATAACTGATGCATTATTTTATTTTGAAGATTTATAATCCCACTGTTTGCACTTTGGGGTGCATATATGATATAACACCAGATTAATACAAATAACAATGAATGAAAACTAAGATAATATGAAAAAAAAATCAAAATGACTAAAACAAGTTGCAGTTTCTAATGCTTAACAGTGCAATCCTAAACAGAGTTACAGCCTGCTAAACTCATTGACGTCAGAAGGATCAGAAGGGTGTAACTGGGTTTAGGATTACACTGTAAAATACCAATAGCGGCATAACTACATATTGATATATTCTTAGTTGCAGGGAGTAGGTTTACATCTGGCATCTAGCTGTGCAAATACTGCAACTATACAATATACTTATAAGAAAACTAGACTTCCTTTTCTTCTGTGTGTCCTGTTAGCAGGAGATCGCTGTACTGTTCGCTATTTCTCTACTGAGTATGCTTGTTTGAAGCCCAGCTTTCTAAAATAAATAGGTTAGAAATAGCTGCTTTACCGCAACTTGCTATGGAGAGAGTAGTAATTTGCCGCACACAATGTCACTCAAGAAAACCTCCTGCTGCGCAGCACAAGAACCAACTGGACCATAGCAAACGCTCTGCGTTGGCAGGTCGGACCACGGTTCCCACACTGAGTTTGTGTCATGGCGCTGCAGGGAAAAGAATGGGGTTTGGGAGGGGGGGATTGCTTTGCGCTCTACACTGTCTAGTGAGACAATGACATTGCCAGCACTTCCCCAGGCCACACAGCTTAAGTCCCAGGGGACTGAGGGACACTCTGTAAGTAAAACCACTTGCATCCCTCCAAGGATGCCTCCCTAGCAATCGCCAGCTTTGCTCACCGCTAGGAACTGACTCACTGCAAAAATTTGCCTTTCGTTAATATGAAAGAGGAGAACAGATTTCTCCACTCAACTGGAAAAACAATTTAATTTGTGTGTGCGTGCCTGTGTGTGTGTGTTTTTTTTTAAAAAAAACCTGAAGTCACCAAGTTTTTTAAACTGCAGCATCCAAGCCGCAAAGAGGAAATGAGCCTCAACTGTATTTATTTACTTACATATTTAGAACATTTATATGCCGCCTCTCACAAGACAATACCAGGAAGCCATTCAACACAACAGCATAAAAATCTCAATAAGCCATAAACGCTGAGGCATTAAAACAGCATAAAAACCACACCCCAGAATCAAAACCTGTATCCATAAAATAATTAGAAACAGACCATAAAAGCAGCTTTTTTGAATAAAAAGATGGAACATTTCAGTTAAAAGTCTGGTTGGAAAAAAAGAAATGCTTTGAGCTGGTACCCAAAGCAGGCCTTAACATTTTTTCTTTGGCTCTAGGAGGCAACCCAGAAATTTAGGAGCCAGACTTAAGTCTCAGTCTTCAGGGTTTCCTATATTAACTACCATATTTTCTAATCCCAGCCTCTTCAAATTTATTAAACCTATGACAAAACCATGATGTTGTTGTTGCTGTTTGTTGTTGTTTTTGCCATCAAATTGCAACCCACCTATGGTGACCCCACAGGGTTTTTAGGGCAAGAGATGTTCAAAAGTAGTTTGCTATTGCTTGCAATCACATCATGGTATTCTTTGGTGTTCTCCCTTCCACCAATTTTGCTCAGTTAGTTCCGACCCTGCTTAGCTTCTGAGATCTGGCAAGATCAGGATAGCTTTGGTTATCCAGGTCAGGGCACAAACAATGTTCCCTCTAAGCTGTGGAGTCCTGTGAGCAAAAATTCTACTTCGTGAGCTACTGGCATTAAAGCTGTGAGTGAGGAATTTGGCTACTGCATAACCTAGTTTGCTCTGGAGGCCTCCTTCCTGAGCGAAGACAAAAATGTGTGAGCCGAAGGCTAAAAAACTGTGAGCTAGCTCACACTAACTCAGCTTAGAGGGAACACTGGGCACAAAGGTGTTAGGCATAAATAAATACAGGCAGGGCTCTTTTTGTAGAAAAAGCCCAGCAGGAAGTCATTAGCATAATAGGCCACACCCAACAGCAGGAACTCATTAGCATATTGGGCCACACCCCTGACAGCACAGCTCATTAGCACATTAGGCCGCACCCCCATGTTACCAGAAGTGTGCTCATCCAGCCACACCCACCTTTTGCTTGTTATTCTGTTTACCTTGTTTGTTGTCAACACCCAGACCTTTTTTTTGTAGCAGGAACTCCTTTGCATGTTAGGCCACACCCCCCTAATTGTAGCCAATCCGAATGAGTTTCTGCTGTTGAGTGTGGCCTATTATGCTAATGAGTTCCTGCTGGGAGAGGCCAACTCAGGAGCCGGCCGGAACTCTGTTCCTGTGCGTTCCTGCCCTAAAATAGCCCTGAATACAGGGATAGCCCTGGTTGTCACTGCTATAACAAAAAGCTAATGCCTAACCTCAGCCTAACTTCTCCCCTATTTCTAAATCATTTTTGTGAGTATTTGTGTGTGTGTGCGCTTGTGAGTCTGGAAGTTATGGTGACTTCTGGCAACCACTAGTTGGGCTAGGATGTTTCAGAGAGGTAGCTTTGACATTACCTGCCTCTGCATCCCGGCCCTGGTATTCCTTGGAGGTGGCCCTTCCAAGTACTTGCCAGGGTTGGCCCTGCTTAGCTTCCGAGATCTGAGGAGATCGGGCTTGCCTGGGCTATCCAGGTCAGAGCACTTCTCCCCCTATTTCTGATCATTCTGCTAGTGCCTTAAAAAGCTCCATTTAATTAACCTACATATTGGGAGCCAGTATAGAAGGCAACTGGTTAAGAATGTCTTCTGGTGTGAAATTATAATTAAGCTTTGCACTTCTCACTGAGAAACTAAAAATGGTTAACTAAAAATGGTTAAGTAAATAATAATTGCTAAAAATTCACCACAGTGAAATTTTTAGGCACCATTGCAACCTGGAATTTGTCAAGATGTAACCTAAATGACAACAAAGATGGTGCAAGGAGAGTTTCAGTGGGGAGGGTATTCCATTAGAAGAACTGGCTAGAAAAACGTTGAGAAGGAGGAAAAGGTCAGGAGGAAAACATCCGTGGCACATTTTCAAAAACAAACAATGGCCTGATAGTTTTATGCTCTCTCTGCACAAGTTGCCTTATAATGAGTCAGACCCTTGGTCTACCAAGGTCAATATTATCTATTCCGACTGGCAATGGCTCTATCCAGACTCTCAGGCTGATGGGAAAAATTTAGGCAACGGGTCGCTTTAACAACAGATACCAGGGCTTGAACCTGGGACCTTCTGCAAACAAAGCAGATTCTCTGCCAACAAGAAACATCCCCTCCTCAAGCTCTTGAATCATTTTCATGGGATGCCAAGCTCCTGAAGAATAAAAAAAAAAAATTGAACACACACACGTTTTGGCTGGGGGACAGGATGGGAGAGACTGCAGAGATTAGAGATCTGTCTTCTGGCAAAAAATACACAACCAAGGATAATGGGTTAGCTATCCTTAGAGATGTCAGATCTGGGTTGGGAAATTTCTGGAGGTTTTAGGGGTGGAGACTGGAGAGGGTGGGGTTTAGGGAGGGGAGGGGAGGGACTTCAGTGGGGTATAATGCCGAAGAGTCCACCTACCGAAGTAGTCATTTTCTCCAGGGGAACTGATTTGTATCACCTGGAGATCAACTGTAATCCCAGGAGATCTCCAGCTACGACCTGGAGGCTGGCAATCCTTGCTATCATGCACGGGCACACGTCTAATCATAGCATTATGCAGAGAGTGAAGATACACTAGACAGTATTTGCTCACCTAATTTAAATTAGACAGAAAAAATGACGATATGCAGAAGGGTTAGCTCTGTAAATTACAGTCCATCAGGTAAATGAAGAAATGCCACCAAGTAAGGCACAGGGGCATGCTGTGGTCAGCCAACCTATCCCCTATCCTCTGACTGTTCCAAACAGAAGGGCCTACAAACCAGGCTCTTTAACTCTGAGGAACCCTACAAAATGGCCATCTCACCTCAGCTAGAGCTTGGAGCCAGTCTGGTGTAGTGGTTAAGTGCGTGGACTCTAATCTGGGAGAACCGGGTTTGATTCCCCACTCCTCCACTCGCAGCTGCTGGATGACCTTGGGCAAGCCATAGTCCTGTCAGAGCTGTCCTTGAAAAAGAGCAGTTTCTGTCAGAGCTCTCTCAGCCCCACCTACCTCACAGGGTGTCTGTTGTGGGGAGGGGAAGGGAAAGGAGTTTGTAAGCCGCTCTGAGACTCCAAGTGAAGGGCGGGGGATAAATCCAATCTCTTCTCTTGTTCTTCTTCTTGCTGACCACTACTGTACAATGGAAACGATATTCCAGCTCTGCTCTGGGTTTAGGCCCATTACGCAAGCCCGTGTGCTCCTTCCAGGGCAACAAAAATAAACCCCAGTGTGAATAAAACAAAACAGTGAGTAAATCTGCCAGTTCCGATGAAGACCATTACTAATCTAGCTCAGAATCGTAATTTCAAGCCACTTTTGCCTCAAGAGCCGGCCTCTTTGTTCTGAAGCAGCTTTCAGGGGCTAAGTGTTAAAACAGTTTAAATGAGGCAGATTCAGCGGCCCCTGCGAAGTCCTTTGAGAAGCTCATGGCCCTAGTGGGACAGTAAACCCCACAAATGCAAAGATGCTTGTGGTGGTGAGGTGTTTTGTTTTTGTTTTTTTGATCCAGAGCAAAGTTCACAGTAGAGTTAAGAGACGGTCATTAGTGTCAAACATCTCGTCTCTCAGAGGGAGGAGGCTATGAAGAGGCTAGCACTCCTTCCCTTTAACATCTGTTTAAACTTTTAGCTGAGTCATCCCTCTGGAAACATTCTGGCCTAGAGTTGTCAGCCTCAGACTCTCAGACCTCAAGAGCGACACTGTGCTTTTAGAACTATTAAGCAACCCTGAACTATTTCCCCCCCCTAAATCTCTGCTTTGCATACCCCCCCCCCCTGTTTCCTCATGTGTTTTTTTCCCTGGGGGACTACTAGGGAGAGCAAAACTGTGTGGGGGGGGGGGGGGGGGGGGAATGGCCAGCCTGCAGCAACTGAAAAATGAAATAGAACTTGGCTTGGAAATCACTTTTGACTCAGAGTCACAGGACTGGTTTTGGGCACTCCACATGGGGGTACGTGGAACTTATCTGGCCTTCCAGGGAACAGTCAGGGTTGATTTCTTTTAGGATTTACTGATCTACCTACCTAAAAAAAAAAGGAAGGAAGGAAGGAAGGAAGACAAAAAAGACATTTATTATAAAACAGGATACTGTGAAAATGTTTAACTTCTGAACTAATTATTAAATAGCCCTCTTAATATTGGAAGTATTTTTCAGTCCTTGCTTCATTCTGCCACACAACAATCCCAAAACAAAAGGAAAAAACAAGGGTGTGACATGGCAAGATGCTGGGAGAACCAGCATTTCTTAAAGGCAAAAAGCAGCTACACTGCCACTCTACAGTTGCCAACCTCCAGATGGCACCTGGAGATCTCCTGCTATTCCTATTGTTCTCCAGACAACAAAGCTCAGTTCCCCTAGAGAAAATGGCTGCTTTGAAGGGTGGACCCTATGGCATTATACCTCCACTCAGGACACACTATTATTAGCTTTAGAAATTAAAAGGCCAGGGTGCCCAAATTTTTTCCACTTGCAGTGCTGGTGGTGGAAGGGGTGCAGGAATCAGTTTCTGTAGGGAATATTGTGCAGTGGTGCAAGGATTAAAAACCTTTTCCTCCCAATGCTCCAGCCCCGTCTGAACCAACCAAGGCTCTGCTATCTGCTTTAAAAAAACAACACAGAAATCCAGTTGTGACTATCCCAACATATCATCTAATTACACCGCCCGTTTTTCCAGACGGTTTTTCTAATGCAATAAGCTCATTGTTATCACCCAACAGTTAGACGTCAATCCAAAATCCTTTCTCAAGATAGAGAAGTCCTGTTTTCTAAGCACTCAGAGTACAACATTTTGTCTGGGGAAGTGAAATCCTCCCCCCGGCTGACTAGCATTCCCATTGCCATTTTGTAGACCTTTATCTATTCTTTGGTTTTATTTAAAGTTAGTTGTCTGAACGCACTGTATTCTCAACACATCTCAACACAGAGAGAAATTAAGTCTAAGAAGCAACGCCATTGCATTGTGCCAAAGAGGTATGATAGCCTTCAGGTTTGCCTTCTCCCCCTTGGCATGCACAGACGTACAACTATTTCAGTGGTACTTTGTACTTTTTTTGGGGGGGGGCATCACATCCAAGCTAACTTATAGAGACCCTGTAGGATTTTCAAGGCAAGAGACATTCAGAGGTGGTTTGCCATTGCCTGCCTTTGTTTAATGACCCTGGAGTTCTTTGTTAGTCTCCCACCCAAATACTAACCAAGGCTGACCCTGCTCAGCTTCCAAGATCTGATGAAATTGGGTTCCTTATTCCAAATTTACAAATGTTTTTAAAATCTGGAGATGGAGACATAAGGTTGCTGTGGGGTCACAAATACTAGGCTAGCCTCAGAGGAAGAGGAGGGACAACAGACGGCCATTTGCAGACTTAAGATTCCCGAGGACAAGAACTTTGTCATTTATCGAACATCTTCAATGAACAGCCATCCCATACAAGTCACGGCAAGCCCGTTACATTTCTTGAGTCCGTAAAATCCTGTAAAGCCCTCCCTTCATTCTATCTGATCAGATTAAACATTCCCCACGGATCTTTCCAACAAGCCTTTTGAATCAAACCTTAACCAAAAAGACAAATCACACTTTTTATTTAAAGCCAACCACAACGGAATTTGAAATATTATTTTTGAACCTGAAGAGGTGAAGAGCGACAAACAAAATCAGATTACTGGTTTTAAGAAAAGGGTTTGGCTAGGGTTGCCAACCTCCAGGTGGGGACTGGAGCTCTCCCATTATTACAACTCAGAGGTCATTTCGGGGGGGGTCGCAGTTCCCCCGGGTGAGGAACGGGGGGCGGGACACATGACGAAGCCCCGCCCCTTGCTTCCGGCCGCCCCGCTTCCGGCCCACATTCAGCCAGGGGAGAAGAGGGAGGGTAAGTTGCTTCCTTCCTACCTCTCCCCACCCCTGCCCAAGGCCGGCGGCGGCGGCCGGGACCGTTGGGGGCAGGGTGTGTGGCCTTATGACACACTTCCGGTGATGCCAGGCGGTGTGGCCTTATGACACACTTCCGGTGATGTCAGGGGGGTGGCATATGCTAATGAGTTATGCTAATGAGTTCCCCTCGCTCTTTTTCTACGAAACGACCCCTGTTGCAACTGATCTCCAGACAACAGAAATTAGTTCACCTGGATAAAATGGCTGCTTTGGAGGGTGGACTCTCTGCATTGTACCCTAAGGAGGTCCCTCTCAAAAACTCCCCCCCTCCCAGGCTCCGTCCCCCAAATCTTCAGTTATTTCCCAACCCAGAGCTGGCAACCCAATGACGGTTGTGATATGCCCACTGTTCCCAACCAGAATGAATCATACATCATGTAGAACCAGAGTCACGAAGGACTGTGTTTGTTCAGGCTTCTGTTCATTGCTCCTTTTCAAGGTCTGGGAAATGCACAGGGTTTTTGCGCTGGGATGGGCTTCTGAGGTTTCCCTGTTGCTGGTGCAGAAGCAACAGGACTTTCACGTGGCAGTTTTCCCCCCAGTTTCCCTACTCTAGTCACCCTGCAGCAGCAACCACCACGTCAGGCCACCAAAGTTATTCCAGATTTTTTTTAAAAAAAATCAGCCCTAGAATCTCATTACATTGATATAAAATTATACCAATATGTGTATCAGGTTCTCTGAATTTCCAACTTCCATTTTTTAAAAAAGTCTAGATTTTTCCATTGTAGAGATATGCCTTTCCCTTTATATCTCTGCAATGGAAAGGGCGAGAGATTAAAGGAACCTGGTTTATTGGTCTAATTGTATATTGATAAAACAGTATTCTAGGGGCAATTTTCAAAAAATAAAAGACCCCAGAGACAGAGGGAGAAAATGGCTGTCACGGGTTTAGGAAAAAGTCTGCCTTGTGGGTGGGAAAATCCAAATTTCCCAAACCACACAAGTAGTAATTCAGGCTCTACTGCGATTCTTCCCAAAACTTTGGAGCAAATCAGATTTGAGAAAGACTGGAGAAAAGATGAGGAAACCCAAGAAGGTGCACAAATCCACCATGATGCTGTGGGGAAGGAGAGGCTATGGCTCAGTGGAAGAGCCTCTGCTTTGCATGCAGAAGGTCCCCAGTTCAATTCCTGGCAGCTCCAGCTAAAAGGATCAGGTAGTAGGTGATGTAAAAGACCTCTACCTGAAACCCTGGAGAGACGCTGCCAGTCTGAGTTAGGGTTGCCAAATCAGTCTTCGTCGGGAGTGGGGGGCTCCTGGCCAGCGTCGGGTGAGTGCGCGCACGCGGGGCCACGTGCACGTCACCCGGAAGTCCGCGGCAGAAATCGGGCCTCCAAAGCGGGGGTTTCCCCGCCCCCGGCCCAATTTGGCAGCCCTAGTCTGAGTAGACGATATTGATTGTGACAGATCAACGGTCTGATTCAGTATAAGGCAGCTTTTTGTATGAGGAAAAAAAGCAGAAAAGGAAAAAAAAGGGGAAAAAAACACTTCCAAAAATGCAGATAACCTGTGAGGGGAAAGCCTTGGTTGTATTGCTGATTGTAAAATTAAACTAAACAAATACAGATTTATCATTAAACATGCATCCAATATTTTTTTATTCCATGCATGCTTCTTAATATTTATTCCTGACATTTGAAGCTGTAACTAATCAGAGCTCTTAGTTAACTCTGCCCCATTTTCAAATCAGCATCATAATATGAATGGTGTTTCAATTTTCTCAGCTCAACTAGAACTGATTCGGTTCAGGTAGGTCAAACCATTTCCTGAACCTTCGTTGGCCAGAACCAAAAACAACTTCCATCGCAGCTGAACCTGAACTGGAAGCAAACCACACACACAAAAAGTAATGGTTTAACTCTTTGACACAGGCAGAGTTCCTCAAAGGCAGACACAGTAGCTGCTTGTGGTTTAAAGGGACTTCTGATGCAGCCACCAAGGGGAACAGTCTGATCTGTTTTGGTAACTGTGCCAACACAACAGCTGCATTCAGATATCATGTTAAAACCTGGTTCATAAATTGTCATTTAATCCCACCCCGGTTAGTTAAGATGCCCAAATGAAGGTGGTCCAAAAAAGAAATGTGCCAATCACTTTCTGTCAGCTGATCTAAGTCACAGTGTGGTTGTTATAGTAAAATGCTAAAGGGGAGTACCATATATCCTATCTTGAGCTCCTCAGAGAAAGGAAAGGATAAAGTGATATGAGGGGAAGGGGGAACTGCTGAAAGTCAGGGTTGAGAGTCAATGGCTTCTACACTCTGTTCAAACATATGATGTTCCTCTTCACAAGTGCTCCACTTCACTTAGACAGATCATGAGAGGGAGGGCAGGAAGGGTTGCATCAGTGCTTAGTTCTTGTGGCCTTTTCTTACATGCCCAGGGAAATGCTGATCTCCACTCCCTCAGGAACAATACTCCCTCTTAAGCTGCGGAGTCTTGTGAGTAAAAATTCTACTTTGTGAGCTACTGGCATTAAAGTTGTGAGCGAGCAATTTGGCTACTGGAGCCATCCTTCCTGAGCTAAGACAAAAATGTGTGAGCTGGAGGCTAAAAAACTGTGAGATAGCTCACACTAACTCAGCTTAGAGGGAACACTGGTCAGGAAACAATTTTTCTCCAGGCCAGTTTGACTGGAGATCCTGGAGATTTTTTTGTCATCTTCTGGGTGTGGAACAGCAGTGGTGTGTGTGGGTGTGTGTGGAGGGGGAGGCATTGGTGAATTTCCTGCATTGTGCAGGGGGCTGGACTAGATGACCCTGGAGGTCCCCTCCAACTCTATGATTCTATTATTCTAAGTATGAGACAGCCCAGGAACAAATCAAGTTAAACAGTTCCTGCAGCACTACTGGTGGACACTTCAGGTGCCACTCTGCTCAGACCTAGTCACTGGCCCTCCAGAGTAGCAGCCCACTGGGAACCTCCCCAGTGAGTTAAATGGCCACTCCACACCACTGGTCAAACTAAACAGCCTGTCAGGTGCAGCTGTATCTTCTTTGTCTTCTTATATCCAAACTGCTGTTTTTCACTTATATTGAAAATAAATATTTGAAGCACTGAATATTTCAGTTCCACATTATGCAAATTCCAGATCTGCTTCCCGTTTGCAAACTGGTGGGGGGGGGGGAGAGAAGAGTTCTGCAAGATATGCTTCCTTTCCCCCCTCGGTTATTTATGCTTTAATTTTCTTAATAAGGTCACTCTCAAACTGTTAAATCACATTAGAAGAATAACTGAAAACACATCTTGAAATTCAGACCGTGAACCAAGTAAAGTTCGGTTCATTCAAATGTCTCCCCTCCATCACCACTCTACACTACTTGTTTGTTGCTAAGGATTCTCTGTGCAACTGAAAAAGAAGCAAGACTCTTATTCCCACTTTGTATCCAGAAATACCTTAATTTTCTCCGGTCCCCCCCCCCCCCGTGGCAAAACAGACACTGAAGGAGAATGTGAGAAGAACTACCAGGGTGTTCCTCTACGTTGAGAGTGCAATGATTTGATAAAATAAAAGAACACGGTATGTTTGGTTTTCTTTACAAACTGGCAACTTTTGAAAACAACTTCACTTTTAATCTGAACAGGCAGCAGAAAAACTCATGAATTACATTCCAGAGTCGATTTACTCCAGCCACATTCCTATTAAAGGCTATGGGGCTGTTTCAGACTCTAAGGCTTAAAGTTGCTTCCATCAACTGGCCCCTGGGGCTTGTACCACAAACCCCTTCTAGGTTCCTTAATCTCCCCCCACCCCACCCCATCCCTCAAAACGAAACAATGTCGAATTTTGCTTTCAAATTAGGGGTCTGGAATGGAACGAAGGATAAGGGGTGGGGACCACAACAGGAGTGACACACAGTCCGTCCCCTCCCTTCTCCCCTCCCACTCTGTATTTTTGCAGCTGGAACGCATTATGCTTCTAGCAAAGTCTTTTGTTTTTCAAATTGGTGGGTTGTTTTCTTTCTCTTCCCCTCTCCCATTCCATTCCTTTCCTCCTCCTCCCTTACAGGAATCCATTTTCTATTATGATTTTCAGCTTTCATTCATAGCTTCGCTTATTTCCAGATTTCCTCTGGAGCTAGATGGAAGCTAAATTAACAAAACCCATTTTCAACCCTTGACACAGCTGTGCACCCTCTTTCTCCTTTGTTTCTTCCCTTCTAACCTGCCTCCAGATAATTGTCTTCAGTTCTCTAGCTTGTTCGCAGCCAAGGTTTCCCCCACCCCATGGCCTAATAGACAGGGGACTCTGGAACAGAAACTACTCCTGAGCCTCAGGTGCACACTCCAAAGGGTTCAGTTACTTCTGCGGCATACCAGAAAGGGGTTACAGAAGGGGGGAAAGGAAGAGACAACCAAAAAGAGCCACTCTTACCATGGATAAGAGAACAGAATGTCACAAAAACCTAACATCAATTCGTAGGGATGCCAGCCTCCAGGTGGGACTTGGGGGTCCCAGGGAATTTCAACTCACCTACAGACTATAGAGATTAGTTCTCCTAGAGAAAACTGATGCTTTGGAGGGTGGAGTCCATGGCATTGTACCCCACTGGGTTGCCTGTCCTCCCCAGGATCCATCCACACATCTCTACGAGTTTCCCAACCTGGATCTGTCAACCCTTCCCCCCCCCCATTCCCCACCAGTGGCTGGGGGGACCTGGCAACCCTAATACAGGGAGTTGTTATGCTGCTTCAAAAAACAGCAACTCTGGGACCTTGAAGTAAATTAGACCAAAGGTAGGTGGCCCACCAAGTTTCCATTGGCTCACACTGTACTTTGCCTCAATTTTCGCCTCTGAACAGTATGGGGCTGTTGCTGTTTCTAATTCCCACATTCCATGGTGATCTACCTTTTGATTCATCCCTTGATCTGAAAATAAATATGAGGCTCAAACAACCTGGGGACTTGTTACTATGAGGGAGAAAGCAGCTAGCTAGAAAAAGCATATATATCTATAAGTCATCTCTGTGGTAGACTCGAAATCAGCAAATATTGTAGCAAGCCTTGCTGGTCCACAGAAAAAATGGGGTGGGTCTAGCCACTCACTCTTGCCCGGCTCTTTTCTTTACTATGTCCCTCCTCATCCCACATGGCTTCTGTCCATGAAGGTCCAAGGAATCCTCAGGCATAACCTTTTGAGGTGGTCAAAGGGGGTCTCTTCCTTCCTTTGTCATCAGCAGAAAAGCGGTTGGATCCTGCCCAACAACAACACCCAGTAATAGAACACTTTTTAAAATTGACACCAACCAAACAACGACAAATCGGAAAGCGTTCAAGTTCTGTTGGTCAGGACACATGTTTAAAAACAAAAATGGGGAAAGGGGGTTGAGAAGAAAAAAAGATGTGTCAGCATATGATGGAGATGCCCCAAGACTGCAGTGTGCAGAGTCGTAAAATGGGAATACAGGATAAGCTGCAGACTTAACTGGGTTAAATGGTGTCCGAGGCAAAACCAAAACAGATTTCATCAGGGCTTTTTTTACTGGCGAATAGGCCAGAATGGAGTTCTAGAACCTCTTAGACAAAATTCTTGTTAAAATGTTTAAAAGTTCATGATTTTCAGTTAACAGATTGAAAACTTCATTTCCCTCTTGAGAGTTCCGGCGCTTCTTTTTCCAGAAAAAAAGCCCTGCATTTCATGATACACCAAAGGATATTGGGACAGAGAATATAAATGCCAGCTGTTAAATAAGATGTCTCCGCAGCACCAGTTGGAATGCACAGGTCCCTTGTAAGGCAGAGACCAAAGGGAAAGGGGGGGGGTCCTTATATCAACAAAGACACAGATTAATTATAGGTGATACAACAGGAAAAGAAAGCCAAACTTGAACAGTGGTTAGCAGACAGCCGACTGCAACATACAACTTCTTGAACGGAAAGTAGGGTTGCCAGACCCCCACCGGGGTGGGGGAGCTTCCACTTTTGTGGGGTGCTTTCCCGCCACCGGCCAGCTGGCTGGTGGGGGGAAAATCCCACCCCCAACTGACCCAAAAGGTGATATGATGATGTCACCCGGAAGTGACGTCATCATGTTGCACACGCTCTGGTTTTTTGGGCAAAACTCTATTGTAAATTCGGCTACAAACCATAGAGTTTTGCCCAAAACCAAGAGTGTTCCCTCTGACGTTGGTGAGATGATGATGTCACTTTCGGAACGTCATTTCACCACGTATGTGAGATCCCAGAGAGGACCAGGGATCCCCCCACTAGTTGCCAGGCAGGACCTGGCAACCCTAATGAAACAGGCCATTTTTGCGGTTCCCGGGGCAGCACAAGACCAATGACTATGTTTGACATTTAGACCTCATGCATTTTAGCAGCAAACCTGCCCATCTGGTACAATTCTGAGTGAGACAGGGTATGCAGCTAGCACTCTACAATGGAAAGGAGACCAAAATGGGTGATGAACGTAACAATATTCAACCAACAGTGCAAGAAAGGAGGGGAAGAAAGAGTCTATGTATCTGAAACTGCTCAGTGCCCATCCATGATCTTTAACACTTAATCTCATGTTATTCTGAACGGCCACAATTCAAGCCCTTCCTAAACCCCTACATGTTAGAGACAAACAGTGTACTATGTCCAAAATAGGAACTGCCAGAGCTCCAGTCTGCCTATAACCCTTTGATGTAGAAGCATTGCTCCCTAATCCCCAAATATGTGCTGTTGCGCCATGGTGAGGGGCAATGCACTCTGCACATGCTCAGATGTGTACTCTTTCCTATTGCTTCACCACCTATTCCTGGCACTGGAAATGGGTCCCAGAACAAAAACCCTGGCTCAAACAATTATCCAGCAGGGAGAGAGAACAAAGAGGACATCCATTTGGAGAAGCATCCCCGCCACTGTCTTTGAAAGATGCCCTCTTCTTGAACAGCAGGAACACAGATTTTCAGGTCTGGTCTCAGATGCACCCAGCGTCATGCTTTCCAATCATCATTAGCACCTGTTCAGGACACCATTCATCTTTCTCGCGGCTCCTTTCCCCTTGGGCAGGATAACGACCCCTTTCCCCTGTCTGGCATGTGGAACACAACAGCCAGCTGTCAGTCAACCGTGGACCATATGCATGTTGAGTTCCTCAGGGGTTCTGGCCTCGCCTCTGTCACAAAGCAGAAACACAGACCCTGACGGGAAGGGAAAGTGACAAAGGGGCCCAAGGCTGTCTATTTCATCATTCCCACCCTTTCCGCTGGAAAAAGGTTTTGCTTTAGTGTCAGATTAATCTCACTGGCATCGCAGCACCACGAACCGAGACTGCCTACGGACGCAGCTTGAGATATTTCTGCATGGGTTTAGAGACAAAGTCCAGCTTTTATTTAGATCTACGGCAGACATAATTTCTCAATTAAGAAACAAAAAATGCCTTCTTTTGCCAGACCCCGGCAGATGATACACACATCTCTCTTCAAGGGGGATCCCTATTTAGAGTCATGTGTATTTTATATTAAAGGCAATCAAGTTAATTAATTGCATTCCCCCCCTCCCGTTTTGCACCACTGTTCAGAAATTTATTGTTGTGACTGGGGTGCTTCCACACAATGCCGGGCTTGTGAGATTCCCCATTGCTGCCACGGCTGCTGTTACAGCACAGCGGTAATGGGACATGGCATGTTTCCACGCAGCTTCCCTGCCTTTGGCAGGGGTCATTCCCCTTCCTCCAGACCACCTGGGGCTTTTCCCATTTCAAGTCAGCAACTGAACAGTGTTACAGCGATATAAGGCCATTGCAATGTGTGTATCAGCGTCTCCAGAGTTCCCACATTTCGTTTTTTTAAGGAATAATAATATGCCTTCCAAAACATGTTAGGAAGGCTTCCACCTTATCGCAGCTTTCCAAGTTATGTAAGGCTTCGTGTTTAGAGATGCCTTTTTCTACAAATGTTCGAGGAAGTACATTTGTATACATTGATTTCCGATTTATTTTACTGGTTTTAATTTTTGCAAGCCACCCAGGAGCCATACAGGAGAAAGACAGGGAGGAAACTAAGGCAAGGGATACTGGCTCGGCAGTAGAGCACCTGATTTGCTCACAGAAAGTCCCAGGTTCAATCTCGGACACCTCGAGCTAAAAAAAGTCAGGTAATAGGTGAAACCCTGGAGAGCTGCTGCCTGTCATAACAGACAATACTAACCTTGATAGACCAAAAGTCTGACAGTATAAGGGAGCATCATCTGTTCCCAAAAGGTCTCACTTAACTGCTATTGACTTATATGTTTAGTATGAAGAACCGAGTTATCACTAAGGCTGATTTGAGAATGTAAAAGTATGTAGAAACACACCGCTAGATATGTGACCAAGTAAATCTGAAGTGAAGTCTTTGATGAGTGCTTAAATCCATGACTGAAACCACCAAAGCAATCCTACCACTCTGCTAAAGATTCCTCTGTTATTTGTAGTGAATGTTACTAACCAGTCAGCATTCTTTTTCTTTGGACAAAGCAAGGAAAACTTCAAGCCTGCTTCAAGAACTAACCTATTTGCAAACCAGAAACTGTTTTTGCCCATTCTTCCTAACTATTTAGAGTCAGGAACTGAGCAATTTGCCTCTTGCACAATGAGCAGCCAACATTTCAGAGTTTATTTTCCCCAAGGTTCTCATTTTTAAAAGGAAAATTGCAACATCACACAAACCCGCATTCCAGAAAGTTTGTGCGTATGGAGAAATCTTCATTAGTGGGCAATTTTGGGGAGCAGGCTGCGTGTTCTGCCTACTAATCTGGCTCCCCGGAGTCTCCAAATATTTACTTATGTTGTTTTTGGTCCTTGAGGCATTTCACAAACCCCACAGGATGACTAATGTGTAAATAATAGCTTTTTAATATTTTTGCAAGCACAGACACATGCACACAGCAAAACCGGAGATCATTCAGTCATTCCTCGGTCTGAAGATATGACATGAAACGGCTTTACACTGAGTCAGACTGCTTCAGTTGGCAGTGTGTTTCCATTTCTGAGGTTAGATGGATGATACCCAAGTTCCTTTTAACTGGAGATACCAGGGACTGTACCACAGGCATTTTGCATTTGTTCTACCTCTAAGCTATGGATTTCCCCTTTAAAAAACTTGGAAGCACACCATTAAAAAACAGCATGATCTCCTTTGCAATGATAATTTGTTCTGCCTACAAGCAATACTGCACCTTGACAACTATAACATAAATATCACGTAGAATGTTATGTTGCTACAAAATTTAGGAAATTTAAGGGATACCGCTACATATAGGATGCATAACCCACAGGCAGACCTATATTGTGTGGCCCAACCCTATGTATACTGCCTTGGTCAGGTCGCACCTGGAGTACTGTGTGCAGTTCTGGAGGCCTCACTTCAAAAAGGATGTGGACAAAATTGAGAGGGTGCAGAAGAGAGCAATGAGGATGATCAGGGGTCTGGAGACTGAGCCCTATGAGGAAAGGCTAAGGGCCTTGGGAATGTTTAGTTTGGAGGAGAGGAGATTGAGGGAGGACATGATTGCTCTCTTTAAATATTCGAAAGGCTGTCATTTGGAGGAGGGCAAGGAGCTGTTCCAGTTGGCAGCAGAGGATAGGACTCGAAGCAATTGGCTTAAATCACATGCAGAAAGGTATCCGCTGGATATTAGGAAAACCTTCTTCACGGTCAGAGTGGTTTAAATATGGAATCAGCTGCCAGGGAAGGTGGTTTGCTCCCCTTCACTGGCAGCTTTCAGGAAGAGGCTGGGTGAATATTTGTCAGAGATGCTTTAGGCTGGTCCTGCATTGGGCAGGGGGTTGGACTAGATGGTCTGTATGGTCCCTTCCAACTCTATGATTCTATGATCCTATGATTCTATAAAAACATTGATTCCCAGCTGAGTGACTTTGATCCTCTCTTCCCACCTCCAACCTTGGAAACTTCTTGCCTGATCACAGGAGTACAGCACGTGGCTTCCTGGGCATGGGGAGGTCAAAGGAAGCATCAGAACATCTTGGGATTCCTCCTCCCCCACCTGGGAAACTTCTGGAAAGCTTCTTGCTGAATCTCAGCTGGCACAATGAGAGAAGAGTGGGGATCTGGGAAACCCAGATTTGAATCCCCACTGTGCCATGAAAGCTTGGTGGGTGACCTTGGGCCAGTCACACACTCTAAGCCTAACCTAATTCACAGGGTTGTTGTGAGGATAAAATGGAGGGGAGGAGAACAATGTAAGCTGCTTGGGGTCCACCCATTGGGGAGAAAAGCGAAGTATAAATGAAGTAAATAAATAAACGAAATAAAAAGCCCCCAATCCTCCTGTTGCAGGCGACTGCTCTCTGAGCCAGCCAACAGCGGGGGAAAGAAGCACGGAGCTTCCGTTTTCTTCTCTGCTGACCCAATAAAACCAGCTGACTGATACCTACTTTTCCCGCAGCAGCAGGGAAAGGGTTGTTGTTGTTCAGTCGCAGTCGAGTCTGACTCTTTGCGATCTCATGGACCAGATCACGCCAGGCCCTCCTGTCTTCCGCCGTCCTCCAGAGTTTGCTCAATTTCATGTTCATTGCATCTATGACACTGTCTAATCATCTCATCCTTTGCCGTCCCCGTCTTCTTTGACCTTCAGTCTTTGACCTTCAGTCTTTCCCAGCATCAGGGTCTTCTCCAGCGAGTGGCCAAAGTATTTGAGCTTCAGTTTCATTATCTGGCCTTCCAGGGAACAGTCCGGGTTGATTTCTTTTAGGATTTACAGATTTGATCTCCTGGCAGTCCAAGGGACTCTCAAGAGTCTTCTCCAGCACCATAGTTCAAAAGAATCTATTCTTCGGCACTCGGCCTTCCTTATAGTCCTGGAGAAGGAAACGGCAACCCACTCCAGTATCTTTGCCAAGAAAACCCCATGGGCAGTAACAAAAGGGAAAGGGTAGCTCCACACAAACCCTTTCCCCCCACTGCTGGCTCAACGTGAGCAGCCCCTGGAGCAGCAATAGTGGTGAGCAACCCTTCCCACTGCAGAAGGCTGCTCTGAGCCAGCCAGCAGCAGGGGGGAGCAAGTCTCCATGCCTTCCTCAGGCCCTGGTGCTGCTGCTTTTCGGCCTTAAGTCTTCCAACTCACAAAAAAATACCAACAGGTCTTTTCCCAAGAGGCCTCACAAGGGGTTAGCAATGGAGATATTCCCCCGTTGCAGGAGTCCACATTTCAGCGCAAGCCCCTGGAATGCACGAGGAGAAATTCTTCCATTGCCAACATAGTTATATTACCCATGGAGAATTTCCTAGGGGTGGGGGAGAAGATCAGAGCCGCAGTTCCCCCTCCCCAGGACAGGAAACTTCTCCGCTCCATTACGTGAACCATCACAGAGCACGGTGACATCACATGGCAGCCCACATAGCTCTAGTCAAGATAAGAACACAAGAAGAGTCCTGCTGGATCAGACTAGCCGTCAATCTAGCCTAGCATCCTCTCTCACACAGTGGCCAACCAGTTCCTCGGGGAGGACAACATTACAGGGCATAGAGGCTGAGACCTTCCCCTGATGTTGCCTCCTGGCACTGGGAATCAGAGGTTTACTGCCTCTAAATGTGGAGGTTTCCTTTAGTCCACCGCGACTAGTAGCCACTGATAGACCTGTCCTCCATAAATCTATCTCTCAGATCCATTATGGTCCAAGTAAGTGTCTGAGCCATGCATCCCTGCTTTAGATCTATTCCGACACCTTCATACCTGAAGTATTCCACACAGATGCTTGCCCAGCTTTTCCTTAATTTAAATTTTATTAAATCGTATATAAAATGGGAAAAGGCTGGGTATCTAGAATAATGGTATGCTTCGTGTATTGTACCTTGGTTAGCCCATTACAAGCCATGTAACCTAAGAAGGAATACAGATTTCTCCAGCTTTCCCATTTCCCATGCAAATTCTTCAAAAAAAAGTGATTATACAATTTTTTCAAAGTCATTCTATCAACTGCTGAACAGCTCCTATGTGCTACAGTCTTTCCTGGGAGGAACTGGAAATGTCTCAGCCTTGAGGATTAAAAACTAATCATATAATAAAAAAACAAGCTAAACTGCTGTCCTAAAAACTGGGACTTGGGGGTGGGTGGGGGGAGAGCACAGCTGCTTCCAAGATCATGCTAACCTAACTCATTCTTAACCTTCCTACACCCCCACGGAAACCAGATCAGAGACTTTGGGCAAAACTGCGGAAAGGAGGAGAGAAAAGAAGAATGTCAATGCACCCAGCAGACAAACATTAGGCAGCCAATTCATAACCAAGATACATGCTGTAGGGCAAACAGCAGTCAAAAGTTTCAACCAGGAAATAGTTTCCAGGGAAGAACAGCCCGAGAGGAATGGTGCTGCTGACCAAAGAACGCATTGGAGGGGAGGAATGAAGCCGTGCCAGGAATGCAGTCCCAAGGGCCCGAGTTTCCTTTTTCTTTAAAGGAAAGATCCTTTGGATACGACATTTACATAATGCCTTAATCTTAAGGAATTCCAATTCCCTTCCCCTGGGGGAAGAACAAGACGAGCTCTGTCGGCGGCAAAAGACTTTACACTAAGCGTTTCCCCCAGCTATATTTGCATCAATTAAAAGAGGTTAAAGAAATATATATTATCGGGGCAAACTAAAAAAAAATGGGGTCCTGCCATTCTCTAGTGGTCATAAATTACTAGATGTGCCGGAGTCAAAAGGTTGCTCTTCATCAATTCCCCGGGAGAAAACTGTCTGGAGAACACAGGCTGTCACTATTGGCTTGCAGAGGAAGTCCTTTTGGAAGAAATAAGTTGGGTCATTGTTTTTTTAACAATGAGAATAACCCCAGCTTGTCAGAGGCTACCACTGGGCACAAATGGAAAGGGTGACATGTAAGTTCAATAACCCCATCTACAGAATCTGCACCGGTGAAAAGGTCCAGGCAAATGATGATAGAGCCAGTTGCAGGGGGGGAAGTAGGCCGGTTTGGTGAGCAACTATGGAGCTACCGGGCTGTGTCTTTAGATGCCAGTTTTGTTCCAAAACTTTAGATGTCAAGGGGAAGCTGCTTGACTGAAGGAAAAAAGAAATCTGTGACAATTTCATAGTGTGGTCACAGAGGCTGTATGAGTTCGGCAAACAGAGAGATGTGAAAGCAAGAAAGCTTCCAAGGACCCGTCCTTAAAACGAAAAGGAAAAAGTCAACCAGAACACAGCCATGGATGATATCAAGGCCACACATTCACCATCCATCAAAGGCTGTCCTCTGTCCCTCACAGTGTTCCGTCAGAAGAAAGCTGAAACTCGTATCCGTTCTCGCTAACACAACGCCCCCCAAAGCAATCGCTTTGAAGTAAACTGGGGCACAATGAGAGATGGCAGAGATAGGACAAAGTCCTACTTCAGTTCTGCGGCACTGAGCCAAGGATCTTTGTCATCATTCCCGTTAATAGGAAACCGAGTGGCCCAGTGCCAACCGGCCGGGCAGCAAACAGAGGCCACCCACAGACAAGCTTGAAGGTTCGGCCTACCTGGGGAACTCCCCAGGTGTCCAGAAAAATATTGCTTTGCTGAGAAAGCGAGGATGAAGGGATCCTCCTGACAAGGCCTAAGTGCGCATGCAAAGGCAG
This sequence comes from Gekko japonicus, assembly GCF_001447785.1. Classification (NCBI taxonomy): domain Eukaryota; kingdom Metazoa; phylum Chordata; class Lepidosauria; order Squamata; family Gekkonidae; genus Gekko; species Gekko japonicus. The sequence goes on along the minus strand of NW_015164710.1, from coordinate 253,806 downwards.
AGAACCACTTAAAAGCACTAAGCAGGAAGGGGGTGCTATCCCAATGGGGCTGATTTACACCTTCAACAAGAAAGGTACTCCCTAGTGAGGGCAGGGAGATTGATAATCCCATTCTTCCACTGTACTTTTCAACTTTGGAGTTTGCTGGACCCCCAGCCAAGGCCAAGCCAGAGTACCGAGACTGGCACAACAAGGTGCCTTCATATATGCTGATGGAGCTCACCGCCGGCTTGATACCCTTTCTTTGTGTTGTACTGCTGAGGCTGGGGGATGGCACAGCCAGGCCTCAAGCCTCTCTTTAGCACTTACAGAGCCGAGATTCTAGACCTCTCATGGGGAGTGGCTGTGGCTCAGTGGTAGAGCATCTGCTTGGCATCCTGACGGTCCCAGGTTCAATACCCGCCATCTCCAGTCAAAGGATCTGGTAGCAGATGATGTGAAAGACCTCTGCCTGAGCTCCTGGAGAGCCACGGCCAGTCTGAGTAGACAAAACTGACTTTGGTGGACCGATGGTCTAATTCAGTATAAGGCAGCTTGATCTGTTGACTACATGTCTTGACTGGTGGCACAGCATGGGTAAGGGGCTTTAACCCCCCCACACACACACACATACACATGGACATGGTTCAGCTTAGATTGGGTGCCACCTCCACTGTCTTCTCCCCACTTCACCACAATGATCACTGCAGTGGAAAAGAGAGGCTGAACCTCCCCCTGCCCCACAACAGTCTTCACAGTCCCCAACTTGTGAATACCTTATATGTTGCCTGATGCACAGAATCACTTCTCTGTCCACATATATGTAGAAAAAGGGTGGTAACCAGTGTTCCCTCTAAGCGGAGTGAGGTAGCTCACAGTTTTTTAGCCTCCAGCTCACACATTTTTTTCTTAGCTCAGGAAGGATGGCTCCAGAGCAACCTAATTCATGCAGTAGCCAAATCGCTCGCTCACAGCTTTAATGCTAGTAGCTCACAAAGTAGAATTTTTGCTCACAAGATGCCACAGCTTAGAGGGAGCATTGGTGGTGACACATATTAATTTTATTTATTTATGTTATTTATAGTCTGCCCAGGGCCGGCCCAAGGTGTTTCTGCGCCCTAGGCGAGGCCAGCTTGTGGCGCCCCCAGGCGATGCCAACCTCCCGTTGGGGCCTGGAGACCTCCCAAAAACACGCCCGCCCTGCCCGGGTCGGCTTCTATCTCATGCCTCCATGCAGGAATTGACAGCCTCCCCCTCCGGCCAGTCATGCTGGGGCTGGTCGGCCAGCTGAGTGAGCTCAGAAGTTGGCGCTTCCTTCCTCTCACCAGAAGAGTTTCAGGAAGGGGGGGGGGAGAGAAAAAATGCTGCCAAACTCTTCTCCCTTCACTGCCATCACCGTGCGGGAGCCTTCTTCTTCTTTTCTTTCAAACTGCAGCCAAGTGGACAAAAAGCTAAAGCTGCCGGAGCAGCCGCTCTTTCCTTACCTGCTGCAACTGTCTTTGGGGGAAGGCTGAGGGGTGCCAAGGCACCGTGCGGATCCAGGCACGAGCTGAGGCGGCTCATGTAGCCCTGAAGAGGCGCTCTCCGAGCTGTCCAGGAGCTGCAGCGAGATAAGCCGCCGCCTCCATCCCCTTTCGCTCGTGGTCATCAAACGAAGGGAGGGAGGGAGGGGAGCGAGCGCGGCCTTCTCCCTCTCCTGGCCCGGCCGTCTTCCACACTGTTGTTTTCATCTCGAGGGCCAGGAGGAGGAAGAGGAGGTTTGTGCAAGGGCTCCCGGCTCCACCGCGCACATGCGGCTCTTCGGGGCTCCTCCAGCCCCGAGGGATGCGGACCTGCCTGGGGAGGCATCGCGGGCATGGCATTGGCGGCTTGCTCCCGGGAAGTGGCAAAGGGAGGCAGCAGGACTGGCCTGAATGGTGGGCCCGGACCTCTGCGCAGTCGACTGGGGGGGGGCAGAGCGCCCGGGAAGTCCCGCATGTCCGGCAGCCGCCCCCACATGATGCTGGGGTCCTTCCGACCGGAGGAGCCCTGCTCACAAGTTTTCCTCCTCCTCCTCGGTTCCTCCGCCGCTGCTTCCCTGCCTTCCTCGCACTGCCAGCAGCCACTGGTGGCAGTCCCGGCGGCGGTGGCAGGGAGGGCACCGCCCCCCCCAGTTTGGCACCCTAAGGGCCATCCTCGCTCTAGGCGAATGCCTAGTTCGCCTAGCGGGTGAGCCGGCCCTGAGTCTGCCTTGAGTCCCAGTGCAGTTACATAAACGTAAGTCAATACACTGAATGGGATGAGACACCAATAAACAATACAATAGGATTTGGGTTACAGAACCAATCCGAAATCTAAAAAACAGAATTGAAACAAAGCTTAGGGGTTAACATGACTCATTGTAGGATCCAACTTACAGCAAACTATATACAGTAGTATATAGACCACAGTTCCTAATAATTTGTTCAAGTAACTTTGTGGATCACTTTGTACAGTGCTACCCCTATTGCCTGCATAGAAAAGTTCTCTTATCCAGAGTTGGCAACCATCAGGGATGAGGAGGGCTGGTTTGGCCCTGAGCTCTGCTGAGGAGGGGCATGGGTCACGGTCAGTAGTAAAATACCTCAGGTACCTGGCATTACATTTTAGGGCACACACGGCCCGGAAGACAAAGTGACATTTATGTCAGATCTGGCCCTCGTAACAAATTAGTTCGACACCTCTGGGACTCTTACCTATGCTCATTAGCTTTCTCTGTTTTAAGTTGCTTTAGGTTGCAGGATAGCGAAGCACTGTACTTCAGCATAAATAACAGAGAACCTGGTATGCCGAAACAACTTATGTATTTATTGTGGAAGAAGCGTTCAACAAACCACAGCCCACTTCTTCAGAGGCGTGACGTGTTACAGTCAAAGTTTGCAGGGATATAGATATCAATAAGGTGTTGATATATAGATACATTCGCATGAAGCTAAAAACAGAAGGGGCAGGTCATGACAAAGAGAGGCCAGAAGGCCCAGCACTGCAAGAAAACAGCGGTGTGTCACATTATATTGCAGAGCACGGGCAGGCGGGAAATGCAGCCAAAGAGCAAATGATCCAAACAGAGTGGGTGTGGACCTCTCTGAACTGCTGGCGCAGTTCGGCAAGGCTTCCCAAACTTTCACTCCCTCACCCTGCCTCCTGGCATCCTTCAGAAAGAAAATCCCAAAGTGAGGCAATAATATTCCTCTCACAAGAGGGTAAGGTCCGAAATAAAGGCAAAGAAGTTACCACATGTCTGTCTTAAAGCAAAAACACGGCATGCTGCATAGTCAGTTCACGTTCGTGACACATATTCTGTTACACCACAGGGATTAAGTTCTCGTCTGCATTTTAGCACAAGGGGGCAGGTGGCAACACCTTCCTCTTTGTGGAACGGTTTGCCTGAGGCCATCAGGAAAGCTCCCATTCTTTTCTGCGGAAAAAGGCAAATAAGAACTATTCAAGAGGGTTTTTCTGTACAGATGATAGGATCGCACTGTATAGAATGTTTTACAAACTTGCTTGGATAAATTACTAAGGACTGAGGGTCTATACTGCTGTGTGTAGCTTGTTGTGAGTAGGATCCTAGTTATGTAATCTCTGTACCACTTAATGTGTCACTTGAATACCTGTGCTATGCTTCAGTTCTTTCTGGTGGTTCCAGACTTCTAAAATCCTAACACGTTGGTTATCGAAATGTCCCATTTTGTCAACTGTACTGACTATGTGGAATCCTCCTTGAGTCCCTGTGAAAAAGGTGCAATAAATAAAAAAGGAGGAGAAAGGAAAGCTTGCAACGCCTAGGTTCAGTCTGAAGAGGAAAAATAAAGCCTTCTCAGAGTCATGCTGGGAAATCCTGATCGGTCATTCCGGAAAGATGCACAGCTACAAATGTGGGTTGGGGTGGGGGGGACTTGTCAACCTGATTACTCTCCAGCAAAAACGAAATCAGTCTTTAAGAAAAAGCAGTTATATAATCACAGAGGCTAACACCCCAGAGCCTCCCCGATTTACCGCCAGGCTCCTGATAGGGCTGGGTAGACTGTCGCTGTCAATTTCCCTGGCATCTGGGTTTTTGACAGCTGTCTAACAAGGCAGTTGCCTCCCTTCTGATGTGTAACCTGAAGCGTTCTTGCTTTCCTTGCCTCTCCCTCCACCCCCTTCTCTGCTTTTGCATGATAAAAAACTTGACACAGCCCATTTAACCGGGGACTTGACAGCTGGCTCCTCGCCAGGCATCCCGGGCCTAAAATGCTCCTGTCAAAGCAAAGTCCAGACCCGACATCCTTGGAATGCAGAACTGCACTGCCTCCGCCCACTTCCCCTTTAACTCTTGAAGGAGCCCAGCAGACTCCTCCTTCGGAGGAAAGCAACAGAGAATTCAGAAATTAAATTGAAGTATACCCTCAGCAGGTAGTTAAGAAACAAAGAAGGCTTTGCCGTAAGAGGATGAGGAAAGGATTGTCTCTATCCCAGCTCCCTGACCAAAGATGGTATTGTCCTCCATGAATATCATTACCGTGGCTTAACAGTCTTTACTAACTTATTATTACTATACACGGCTTTTGGTATGGGTTCAACCCCATCCCTGGGAACTCACAACAGTCAAGCCGACTCAAGAGACTTTTCTAGATCAGGTAAAAGCAGTAAGGGAAATAAGGAGGAATTCCCTCTTTTCTTTTCCATTCCCCAACAGCACAGAAGGAAGGGGTGTGTGTGTGTATACAGCACATAAAGCAGTAAGGGAAATAAGGAGGAATTCCTCTTTTCTTTTCCATTCCCCAATAGCACAGAAGGAAAGGGGGGGCATTCACACAGAAAAGGCATTCACACAGACTTGCAATTAGCCACTTTCAAAGTAAATAAGCTTCCCAGCAAGCACTTTGCCAGACACACCACTCCAGTTCTGAGGGCATATGGGTGGCTAACCGCCTTCGATCTGAATGAAAGCCCTGTTGTTGGCCCTCCAGAGGAACTGGCTGGCCACTGTGTGAGACGGGATGCTGGACTGGATGGATCACTGGCCTGATCCAGCAGGGCTCTTCTTACGTTCTTCAAGCTGTGCAAACTTTGGCAGGAGGCTCTCTGCGAGGCTGTGTGCTTGGCAACATCTTGAGACGGAGAAAAGGAAGACAATGTGCACATCTGCATTTATGGTACCGCTGGATTCCTGTTTTGTTTTGCTGTTACAGACTAACCCCCAGCCACCCATCTGGAATTATGCACATGCTTTGAAATGGTCGACTGGCTAGACTGACAGGCATGTGGTTCTCTGTCAAAAGGTTGATTTCCATCCGTGCACTCAAGTATTTCATTTAAACAAGATGTGGAGGAGAAAGTAAAATTCATGTTCGGAGTACTTCTAATCATGTGACTCCCAGCAAATCGGTCAATGGATTGGGCTTTTTTGGGACCTCCGCCATCCTTTTCCTACCTATGTTTTCCTTCCGGAGCATCCAGGGCTGTCGGCAAAACAACAAAAGACCCTGCTTAGCTTCCAAGACCTGACGGGATCGGGCTAACCTGGGCTATCCAGGTAAGGGCCACAATCCACTAGGTCCACTGAATTCCCAGCTTTCATTTTTCTAAACAAATAAGCCTCTATTCTTTTTCATACACTGAAATAACAATG
>NW_015164710.1:242841-248130 GCF_001447785.1 Gekko japonicus | reverse complement strand
ATCTCCCCCCCCCCCGCAGTTTTGAAGGCAAGGCAGAGATAAATCTCTTTGTAGATGCAGCCACGTTTAAACGAACCCAAAACTGTAATGCAGATACGCCTAGACAGTATTGGTTTTAGCCAACACAGGTTTCTCTCTCTCTCTCTCCCCCTGCCCTTAGCCTCTCTTTAAAACATTCTTGGGAGAAAAAAAGAATAATTCAGACAACTTTCTCTGTTCCAGGTAGAACAAGGGTTAAAAGGAATGCACAGCAGATGAAATTATGGAGCGCTCCATTCTGTTGCCAAGTTAGCTCAAATCATTGCCTCTTTCTTGGCTGAAAGTATAAGGCAGCCTGGGGATAAAAGGGGGGAGGACAGTTTTCAATGCAAAAAAGGGGAAATTGCGCTTGAATTTCTCTCTGCTATCACTCACATGCGCAGGGTGCGTATCAGTTTGTGTGCCTCTGTGCACACGTATGCGTGCACATGCAATGTGTCCTAAACCCGAGAACTTTCTGGTTATTGGCACTTGAATATTTGGGGGGATTTGTGGTTCAGCTATTAGTGAACTTGAGCCTCACGGACACGGTTCTTTAGAAAGATGCTACTTTTCTCACCGCTTCAGGAGACATCTTAATAGTGGCCAGATTGCTCCCTCTTAGGACTTGGAAGCGGAATCTAGTTCATGAGTTCCCACTGTTCCCCCCCCCCCCCAATCCTGCTTTGACATTTTCCCTTTCTAATTTCACAAAACAAAGGAGAAAAACAAAACAAAAATGGCGAGAGAGAGAGAGAGAAAGAGAGAGAAAGACAGCTCACTCTTGGTGGACATTTCCCAGAAACCTTGGAAAATGCTCCCAGATGGAATAGCAGACAACATTCCAGCGCACACAGCTGGAAACATGGACTATAACAACAACTACAGTATCACACAGCATCTCTGCCAGCACAGAGCAGATTCAAAACTTCAGGATGGAGGGAAGGGAAAGGGCTGGAGACATATATGCTATAGTCTTCTTCTCAAAGGACCGTGCCATCTCAGAATTGCTTTTCTCAAAGATGCCTCCAGGGCAAAATCTTCCAGCGCATGGAAAGACGCCTTACCAGGGAGAGGGCTAGACTAGAAGCCATCTTCTCCAGCATGTAAACTTTTCCAGCTGGGGTTGCTTACTAAGAAATAGTTTAGTAAAACAAATCCAGATATCTCCAGCAGATAATCCACACCATATGTTTTAGATAAAGTCATTCCTTTTTGACCCCAAAAGCAGCGATCAGTCAGAACTCAAGAGCAAGCAGCAAAATAGATCATACAAAGCCTCCTCAAGATAAATATTTTAGGCAATCCTGCTTGACGCCCTCCATTCATGATCCCTCTCCTAGAGTGTGGGCCAAATTACACATGATTCAGGATATCCAGCACTGGATCTCATGGGGCTTTAGTTTTTTTTATTATTATTTGAGATACAACCTTGCAGGATGCAAATTAGACTAGGGCTGTAGCGTACAACAGTTTTAATGATCTATTCTCCTCCTTCCCCAAAACTGGGGCAGATTATTTCGACTGGCAAAAACGGAATGAGGAAAAGAGTCAAACCCTTCTGCCTACCACTGCTCTTCTGATCCAGTTCAGAGCCTCTGTGAGGCTGCTTTTCAGTAAAATCAAAACACCAGGAAATATGACCAATGATCTCCTTCAGATGTCCCAATGGAAAGAAAACATGGTTTTTGAAGAGGGTTTTTCCTTACCCAAGCAGGTCACAGCCAGTGTTCCCTCTAAGCTGAGTTAGTGTGAGCTAGCTCACAGTTTTTTAGCCTCCGGCTCACACATTTTTGTCTTAGCTCAGGAAGGATGGCTCCGGAGCAAACTAATTTACATAGTAGCCAAAACGCTCGCTCACAACTTTACTGCCAGTAGCTCACAAAGTATAATTTTTGCTCACAAGGCTCCACAGCTTAGAGGGAACATTGGTCACAGCAACAGACTTAAAACATCATTTATATACTTTTTAAAAAAGGATTGAGGCTGGCAAACAATGGCCAAGATGAGTCCACAGAATTGCTGAGGAGGGACAGGGGGGGACAGAATGTTGTCAAAAGTTTAACGTTGCTGCTTTATAGATGTTGACTCACATTGGGCCTTTGGAAAAAAGCAATCTAACATTTTAAATAAATGAATAAATATATTCTTTTTTAGGGGGCCATGTAAAGGTAGGCTCTTAACATGAGTTCCAAGGCATGGAAGCTATTCATCATATTGCTTCAGTCATTTCAGCATGTGCTTTTAATGAACTGATGTGGTCTAAAACCAGCTCTCTGTCCTTAGCATTTTTGGTATGTTATATTTTACAGTACTGTCTGGGTGATTTATAACTAGTTTGCTTCACACAGGAAAAAAACCAGAGAGCCCTGAAACATTTTCTCTGGAAGATACCATTGGAATCCCAATAAATATGCTACATATAATGCAAAAACGATTGTGTGAAAAGCATTGGCCTTCTTAATAAAATCATGCAAGAAGTCCACCTACATAAGAATTACCCAACAACGAGCAGTCCTACAGCCAGCTAAGGCGGGGTCATGTCACCCACTGAAATGAAGAGAACGCCAACCCAATGGCACAACGCAGGTTTGTTTCCTAATCTATTCTGAACATGAACCATTACCTGATGGGAAATATTTTACTGCTTGTATGCTGTACATGCTATTTGTATTTCCTGAATGTAAAGGAAATTGTCTCTCATCTGGTGCCTGGGAAATTTGGCGACTAAAGGGAACCTCCACGCTCAGAGGCAGTTAACCTCTCAATGCCAGTGCCAGGAGGCAACAGCAGGAGAAGGCCTCGACCTATGTGCCCTGTTGTTTAACTTCCATAGGAACTGGCCGCCCATTGTGTGAGGCAGGATGCTGGACTAGATGAATTACTGGTCTGATCCAGTAGGGCTTGTTCTTATATTCTCTTCTTAGATCTGCACACCATTCTGTCAATAAACCTGTCTTGTACCACAAGTCTGACCCCCCACCCAACCTCATTTCAATGTGGAGCAGTAAACACATCAGTTTGGCAATGCAGGACATGGGAAATATAGAATCAAATACCTGTGCTGCCATGATACCTCCGGCAAGTCACTCCTGCTCAATGGAACCTACTGCTTAGGTTTGTTGTGGATAGAACACAGGAAGAGGGAGTCAAGTATGCCACCCTGCGTTTTCCTGCAAGGCTCCTTTGAAAGAAGTTGAGTTTTTCTAACCTTCTACCATTTGGGGCACCTGGATTGGTTCCACAAGCCTCTGTCTAAATTAGTCAGTCCACACAACGCAAGATATGAGTAAGCCACAAAGGGCAGAGGTAGCTTTCCAGACAGTTTCTTTAGAAGCACCTAACTTGGCAATCTGGTAAAGCGCAAGACTCCTGTTATGGGTAGACTACTTGTACCAACAAAGTAAAAAATATATTTTCGTTCTCCACCAGGATCTGACCTAACACTAATTCATTGGTATTTACTTGCCATTGCTTGCTGGGAGCATGGAAAACACACAACATAACAAGCATGGGTTAAGAGGCAGGCACATGATGTACTGGACGAAAGCAAGCAGCCCAGAGAAAAGCATTAAATTATTAAAAGTCTACGAACCCAACCTCCTGCTAAGCTTTGAGAGTTTATAGGCCTAAGAAACCCAAAGCGGATTTCCCCCTGGAATTGTTCGAAGGATAAGAGTCAGAAGGCAACCCGGTTCCAAATGAACACGAGCATTGTTGGTGGGACACAGGGCAATAGAACCTGCACTCATAAACAGGAATGGTTCAGGAGGTTTAGACTGAGATTAGGCCTAAGAAGGCCAGTAAAGGATCCCTTTCAATAGGCTCAATGAAAGAACAGATCCAGGAATAGTTGTGGCCTCTTGCTGATACCCAGTCTCCCAAGCCATAGACTCTTCTAGAGCAGAGGTTTTCTTCCAAAAGTGACAAAGGCCACAAATCTACTAAAGAGCTTAACAGCAGAGTTGCCAGCGTCCAGGTGGTGCCTGGAGATCGCCCAGAATCACAACTGATCTCCATAATACAGAGATCATCTACCCTGGATGAAATGCCTGATCCAGAGGGTGGATTCTATGGCATCATGCCCTGCTAAAACTCCTCCCCTTCTCTATCCCCACCCTCTCTGGACTCCACTTCCATATCTCCAGCGATTTCCCAGTTCGTAATTGGCAACCCTACTTTAAGAGCTAGCATGGTGAAATGTTTAGAGTGCTGGACTAGGACGAGAAGCTCCAAGTTCAAATCCCTCCTTAGTCACTGGGGCTGTTTCCACACATGGATTTTTTTTTGCCAGCACACAACATGCCCCCACCACTTTATTTACAAGCATCCACACGATGCCCATAGGTTTGCAGGGCTCCTGGGGCTTTCCTTTTTAAGCCAGAGCAAAGAATTTTTTGGCTCTGACTTAAAGGGGAAACAGCACACTGGCTGCAAGCAGCGCCTCCCTGAGGAAGCTCTACCTGCAGCCAATCCAGGGGAGTGGAACTTAGGCAGTGCCCTCAAAATGGCAGCCCCATGCTCCAGCTTTTGAGCCCCTGAACAGGTCCTTATTTTAAAAACCAACAAAAACCAACGCACAGCCATAGCTCGGCTGCCACCCACGGCTCAAACGCTGGGGGAAGGGGGGCTGTCAAACTGTGTGGGGACAGCAAGGTTGTCATCAGGTTGGTGGCTCCACACCGAAGGGACAAGAAGGGCAGGAGGAAGTGGGGAGGAGCACTGCCAGCAGCAAGCGGCATGGGGAAGGGGGCATGGGAATGCCACCCTCACACACCTCATTCCCACTCCCCGCTGCTTGCTTAGCGGAGGCAGCTTTTCCCTCACAGTTGTGAAAGTAGCCTGGGATACCTTGGAAGATGAACTCTATGGCAGAGGTGTCAAACATGTGGCCCGGGGGCCGGATGAGGCCCCCCCGGAGGGCTTCTGCCAGGCCCGCAGTGGAACTGGCTGTCTTCTGCTTCTTCTTCTTCTAGTTCTGCTGCTGCTGCGTCATTGTAGGTTTGCAGCTTAAAGATACACACCTGAACAGCATACTCAAGACTGCAACAGCACAGACATTTTGATGCAATAATTCAGAGCAAGAGGTGTCAGTTATCAGACACTGTTAAATAAATATTGCAAAAGTGCTAATATTTTGAGCATGTTTTTATTTTAAGTAAAAAAAAACACCTTTGTGTTTGTTTTCTTTATAAAGTTTATATCTCCGCTACCTGGCATTACATTTTATGGCACATGCGGCCCAACCCAACAAGGTCTCATTTATGACTG
>NW_015164710.1:218359-242526 GCF_001447785.1 Gekko japonicus | reverse complement strand
ACAAATCTGTATCAATTTTACTGTCCTGGTTTTCTCCACAGAATCCTGGCACCATAGTTTGGGATGACTCTCTGTTTGAGACTACCGAGCTCCTCGGTGAGAAGGAATGACTGTTAAACCAGTTTGTGCTCTCTTGGGGTAGTCCCTTGGTTCAGAATCGCTCTGGTTTTTCTCACTAGGGCTTTTCCATTTGTCAACGAGTTCCACTCTTGAGTCTCAGTGACTGTCGCTTTAGGTATCCGATGAAAAGAAGAAGCTGGGGGTAGGCTGGGGGGAGGACAAACCAGTGACAAAGCTACAGCCCATGGGCTGTATCCCTGCCTTGGCTACAGACTACTCTTAGAACATGGGCACCACAATTTGGGAAGGATATAGACAAGCTGGAACATGTCCAGAGGAGGGCAACGAAGATGGTGAGGGGTCTGGAGACCAAGTCCTATGAAGAAAGGCTGAAGGAGCTGGGTATGTTTAGCCTGGAGAGGACACGACGGAGAGCTGATATGATAACCATCTTCAAGTACTTGAAGGGCTGTCATCTAGAGGATGGTACGGAATTGTTTTCTGTTGCCCCAGAAGGTCGGACCAGAACCAACGGGTTGAAATTAAATCAAAAGGGTTTTCGACTAAACATTAGGAAGAACTTCCTGACAGTTATAGCGGTTCCTCAGTGGAACAGGCTTCCTCGGGAGGCGGTGGGCTCTTCTTCTTTGGAGGTTTTCAAACAGAGGCTAGATGGCCATCTAACAGCAATGCGGATACTGTGAACTTGGGAAGATCATGAGAGGGAGGGCAGGAAGGGTCCTTAGTTCTCTTGTGGCCCTTTCTTACATGCCCAGGGAAATGCTGATCGCCACGCTGGGATCAGGAAGCAATTTTTCTCCAGGCCAGTTTGGCTGGAGGTACTAAAGGTTTCTTTGTCATCTTCTGGGCATGGAACAGGGGTCACTGGAGGTGTGGAGGGGGAGGTATTTGTGAATTTCCAGCATTGTGCAGGGGGTTGGACTAGATGACCCTGGCGTTCCCTTCCAACTCTATGATTCTATGTTGCATGCCTCAAGGCCATAGGTCTGATTTGCACATGCAAGAGAATGAGGTGGGCAGAATGGACTCCACCACTTCAGACTGCAGGAGGGGGGGTTCATTTTGGAATGCCCCCCTGTGTTAAAAACTCTGAAACAAAGAGAGGAAGTAGAACCTTCCCTCCTGGCTGTGCCAGTTTTCAGTCCGCAGGGATTTTTTAAATGAGAAGGAGCGTTCTAAACTGGAATCCAGGACCTGCCTTCTGAAGTGGTGCAGTCCATTCTACCAACCTTACTCTCTTACATGTGTAAACCAGGTCTAAATCTTTCCCCTTGCCATGAAATGTGAATGGAAGTCTGGCATTGAGAAGATATATGTGAAGCTGTAACAGTTCTACTCCTATAAATCTTCTTCAGGAGTGTTTGAGAGGACTCGGTTGGCAGGAAAACACTGCCTTGTAAAAAAAAAAACCTTGAGCTTCCTTTACGCTCCCCTCCTTTGTCTTAGCCCTCCTCCCTCCCTGCGCTGTTTTCAAGAGCCAAAATTCAGGGGAGAAGGAGGCGGAGGAGGAGGAGGAGATTGGACTTATACCCTGCCCTTCAATCGGAGGCTCAGAGCGGCTTACAATCGCCTTTCCCTTCCCCTCCCCACAACAGACACTCTGTGAGGTAGGTGGGGCTGAGAGAGCTCTTTCGAGAACTGCCTTGAGAGACCAGCTCTGACAGGACTATGGCTTGCCCAAGGTCACCCAGCAGCTGCAAGTGGAGGAGTGGGGAATCAAACCCGGTTCTCCCAGATTGGAGTCCACCCACTTAATCACTACACCAAACGGGCTCTGGGGGAAGAGAAGAGGCCCTCATCCCACTGTGCCTCAATCCCCAACAGGATTGGGCTTTTTTTTTTTTAAGTAAAAAGATAGGATCTAAAATAGTGCCATGTTCCTGTAGTGAACTGGGGGCTATCGTCAACTTTGGCCCTGAGAAGATGAACACCTATTTCCAGGGCTATTTTTGGGCAGGAACGCAGAGGAACGGAGTTCCGGCTGGCTCCCGAGTTGGCCACACCCAGCAGGAACTAATTAGCATAATAGGCCACACCCAACAGCAGAAACATTAGGATTGGCTACATTAGGGGTGTGTGGCCTAACATGCAAAGGAGTTCCTGCTACAAAAAAAGCCCTGGGTTTTGACAACAAACACGGTAAACAGAATAAGAAGCAAAAGGTGGGTGTGGCTGGATGACGACACTTCTGGTAACATGGGGGTGTGGCCTAATATGCTAATGAGCTGCGGTGTCAGGGGTGTGGCCTAATATGCTAATGAGTTCTGCTGTTGGGTGTGGTCTATTATGCTAATGCGTTCCTGCTGGACTTTTTCTACAAAAAGAGCCCTGCTGAGTATTTCTCTGCTTGTTGTCAGTGGTATAGTCAGCCACTGCAGTGAGTTTACAAGAAAAATAGATTTTGACAGAATATATTGGCCGTTTTCTTTCCTCGCGGATACAACATGACACCGAGTGGCCCTCGCAACCTGTTATGAACGCACACACAGATAAACTTCAGTCAGAGGGTCCTTCACAGACTCTTCTCTTTCCCAGTGCTTCTCTTATTGTATGGGAGACCACAAGGTTGACTCCCATCTCTTTTCTGCCCGGCTATCCCGGCCTTAACCGTTCACATATTAAAATGGGAAGATTGGGCTATGTTGATAAAAAAGCATTTTTTCTAACAAATAGTTTGTAAAAATCTGGAAGTCAGACAGCATTGGGAGTATTTTGGCACCCTGGGAAAACCAGGCTTTCACACTGAGCTTCCAAACTGACGCTAATGAGGGCTCTACTGCTGATTTTTAGCAAGATGAGAACTGCAGCCCACAAAGCCGGTTGCTTCTGAGATCCCACTCGTAGGGGTTTGGAGTCCCAACCCTGCAATGATAGGCCCGTAATTACAACTAGGAGCTCATTACGGGTGATTTGAAACGTCCCCTGAGCTCAGGCGCTGTTGGGGGCTGGGTTGTTTGGGGGGGGGGGATTGTTGTTGTTGAATGGGAACTGGCCTTTTCGGCAACCTGAACCCTGACCAAGGGCAAATGGAGATGGGCAAATTTGTTGGATAGGTTGGAGGGAGGAAACGTTTTGGAGATTGGGGGGGGAGAGAAAGAATGGCTCCCTATTGTCCTTGAATGTGAGCAGACATCCTTCTCTTGCCAGGATTTCTTTGATTAGAAACAGAAGTGGTACGTCCAGGGAGAGAAAGAGGCGGAATGGAAGGAAGGTGGAAAGGAAGCCTCCCTTTGCTAAGAGGAGGGAAATAAAAAACCCAATCCTTCCAGACTGCAAGAGATATGACGGGGACAGAGGCCTCTCTTTCTAGTCAATGTTCAGATTTTGCTCACTCTCCACCCCACCATGCCCTACGCTGCACTTTTTCATTCTGCAAAGCAAAACAAACCAGGACCATTTTCTCTGGGAAGCTTGCTATTGAAAATGAAGTAAAGAAGTACTCACAGAATTAATGTATGGAATCTAGCACCACGATGGGGTTTTATGAGCCAGTAGCCTAGGTAGCTTTAAAAGAATCCAATTTGAAGTCAATGGGCTTAGAAGAGGTTTAATTCTGCTTAGGATAGTACTTCGTGATTGCTGAGTGGGGATTTGAACCCAGGACTCCCTGGGACAAATTTGACTCTTTAGTCATTACACTACACTGGATCTCCACTAAACCACACAGGCTCAAATTTATGGCACAGAGATCTATAAATAAATAGAACCATGTTCAGAGGCAGAATACCTTTGAATATCAATTACTGAGACAGGGAAGAGCAGGGGATGGCTGCTGTTTTCAGGTCTCCTGGGCTTTCTAAATGCATTTGGAAATCCACCGATAGAAATAGGGCACTGGATACCTTTGTTTGAATCCAGCAAGACTCTTCCTTTCCCCCCCCCCATCAAGTCACAATTCATCCGCTTCAACTAAAGGCATGCTAGCAAAAAAAGACTTCAGCTTGAGTACTGGGGAGATGTGACTTTCCCCTACTGCAGATATGGTATCTAGATCCCATGCAACCAATGCAGAACTACGCAGTCAAGGCTCTGAGATATGCAGGGTTGGGATCGTTCTGAGCTTTGAAGGTCATCCTTGAAGGACGTCCAGAAGGCAAGCAGTGCTAATTCAAGAGGAGCAGCTAGATGGGCTTCTGACAAGGTGCCCCAGGTAGAGCATGCGGTCCTAGCCCTCCAAGAATCTTCATGGGTAGCCACAGGTAGAGGATCTTACCAAACAACTAGTCACGAGGTTACAAAGGCGCTACTCAGCTGGCTTTGTTTATCAGGGGGGGGGACCACAATGTGGTAACCTTATGCAAGAGCACCAAGGGAAGGAAGTGCTGGCTGTTAAAGGCTCTTTAATCAAGAGGTTTAATCCTAACAACAGCTGGCTGGTGCAGCTGGATAAAAGCCAACTCACAGTGTTTCTTAAAAGTGCAGGTAACTCACCATCACGGGAGGCTACCTAGAGAAAGTGTTTATTACAGTGACAGTGTGCTACACTGACGTCTACCCTAGAGATGCCCCCTCCTAGAAATTTGTTTCTGAAAATAAAGACAGGTTGGCGTGAAGGCAGGACCTTCCAAACAACTGGAGGGAATTTGCCATCCTGTATTCAATGTCAGAGAAACAGATGAAGTTCTCAGTAATCATCTATCATGGCTGGAACCATTCCATGTATGGTACAATATCTGATGCAAAACGTTGCAGTATGACCATCTTAGTTTCCTTCTTTTACATATACCAGGGCCGACCCTGCTTAGCTTCTGAGATCTGATGAGATCAGGCTAGCCTGGGCTATCCAGGTCATAAAGTCCAAAGGAAAGCAGAAACACTACATAGACCACCTGACAGGGAACATAACATAAAACAGACTATTAATCTGGATAAATAAACAGGGCACCATATTTTTCAAAGGGACAGAAATTCTGGGTTGGGACTGCTCAGGGGGAAAAAATCTATCCATCTCTCAGCAATTCTGTCTTAAAAGGAGGTTCACTTCACATTTGGAGAACCAAGATGGGGGGTTCCCCTTAAGGAAAGGCATGTTAAGCCAGTCCATGTGCAGATGGTCATACGGTTAATGCAAACCACCCAGGTGAAATCTCTAGTCCAAACAAGGCCCGTCTGTACAGACCGTGGAACATGAGGCGGGGGGGGGGGCCCCCTCCGGATTATTGGGATTGACATTCTGCATAACTCCGGGCTAAGAATTCAAGCCAGCGCTGAGCCAAACAACTTGTAGCTTTCTCCTACTGCAACAAGAGCCGCTGTTTGGAGGTAAGGCTGAAGGCTCTCATTTTAATCGAGGCCTCGTGTAAACCTAAGGGCAATTCTGCTAATGATTTTTAAAATTATTGTTGTTGTTGTTGTTGTTGTTGTTTCCTCCAGTGTGCTGCGATGGCTGCAGGGAGGGAAGCAAGTAAACAGCAGTGGTTTTGCAAGCAGCAGTGGAAACTGACAATAAAGTGTCACCATCAGCAGCCTGCCAAATGTGGCTACATTTTGAAGCACTCAGGCAGACTTTGTGCAGAAGAGAACCAACACTTGGGGTTATTTGACCTATATAAGAAGCTTTTCCTTAAAAAAAAAAAAAAGTGGTAAATACTGCACATGAGGATTGGTTCACAAGTGTATCTATAATCAGCTTCTCCACACTTGCTGACAAGGAACTGAATGTGGGTTCTGACTCCCTTGAGAAGCAGTGGGTTGCATCTTATGATTCCCTGCCACTAAGTGAGGAGGTCTCACTCCAGAAAAGGGAGTCCCTTACCTGGCCCACAATTCCTTCCTCCACAGCAAAATTCCATGCTTAGCAGAAGGGAAAATTCTGTCTGCCAATATTCTACCTGTGACCGCCCATTTACACATGCCAAGACATCACAGGGGGTCCCAATCCTGACCTTACACAAGCGCACATGGTAGCTAAATTTTGTCCATAACTATGTATCTTTGGGTTTGCAAGTGCAGTTTCCACCAGACGTGAAACAAAGGCAGATGTAGCAGCACACTCATCCAGCTCTGCTTCACACCTCACAGTAAACGTATCTGCCTCCACAGCAAAATTCCATGCTTAGCAGAAGGGAAAATTCTGTCTGCCAATATTCTACCTGTGACTACCCATTTACACATGCCAAGACATCACAGGGGGTCCCAATCCTGACCTTAGACAAGTGCACATGGTAGCTAATTTTTGTCCATAACTATGTAACTTTGGGTTTGCAAATGCAGTTTCCACCAGACATGAAACAAAGGCAGATGTAGCAGCACACTCATCCAGCTCTGCTTCACAGCTCACAGTAAACGTATCTACAAAATCAAAGATCAGTAGCACCATACTTCCTAATGGCTGTACCTAAAACACTTACGTAACACGACATAGGTGCCAAATGATAGAAACAAGGCAATCAACAATTCTGTAATCAAGTACCAAGTAGGCATATTAAGGACCCCAGAGGTCTGGCTCCGATGCATGGCTGCATCCATGAATCAATGGATACTGTGCTGTTGTTTCACTAGAGCAATCGTTTGTAACTGGGTTTCCCTGAGTGGACAAGCCAATTTAGCTGAAAATGACTGCTACAGAGCAATGCCGGTACACAATCCAGCCATCTGTGGACGCAGGCCATGTGGTGGTAGCTTCTTCCTGCTCTTTGTTGCCTTCATTTTATGAAAAAACACCTAACGTGAGTGCACTGAAAGTCACTATGCAAAGGTCAAGAGCCACTTCACATTGAGTTGCAGAGGTGGCATTTTCTCCCCAGGCAAAATTTATACCCTGTAGACAGTGTTCCCTCTAAGCTGTGCACATGAGTGGCCGCTCATTAACACAGGAAGCCCCACTCAGCAGCAATCTGGAGCCATGCAGGTTTTTGCACTGCCCATTGCCCATTTTCAGATTACAGCAGTTCTATTATGCTCAGGATGTGGACTGCTCCTCTCGGGGGGGGGGGGAATTAGAGGGAACATTACTTGTAGAATTTCATTATTAATTATTGCAATTTTACCCCACTCTTCCTCTAAGGAGGAATCCGTGGTCCCACCTTCTTTCATAACAAAGCTGTGGGCAATGCTCCCTCTAAGCTGTGGAGTCTTGTGAGCAAACATTCTACTTTGTGAGCTACTGGCATTAAAGTGGTGAGCAAGAGATTCAGCTGCTGCATAATTTAGTTTGCTCTGGAGCCATCCTTCCGGAGCTCAGACAAAAATGTGTGCGCCGGAGGCTAAAAAACTGTGCACTATCTCACACTAACTCAGCTTAGAGGAAACACTGGCTGTGAGACAGGCTGAGAGCAATGCTCCCTCTATGCTGTGGAGTCCTGTGAGCAAAAATTCTACCCTGAGAGCTACTGGGATCAAAGTTGTGAGCGAGCAATTTGGCAACTGCATAAATCAGTTTGCCCTGGAGCCATCCTTCCGGAGCTAAGGCAATGTCTGAGCAGGAGGCTAAAAAAACTGTGAGCTAGCTCACACTAACGCAGCTTAGAGGGAACACTGATTGTCGGTACAGAATGGCACAGACATCTAATGCTCCCTCTAAGCTGTGGAGTCTGGTGAGCAGAAATCCTACTTTGTGAGCTCCCGGCATTAACGTTGTGAGTGAGCAGTTTGGCTGCTGCATAAATTAAGTTTGCTCTGGAGCCGCTCTTCCTGAGCTAAGACAAAAAATGTGTGAGCCGGAGGCTAAAAAACCGTGAGCTAGCTCACACTAACTGAGCTTAGAGGGAACATTGACTGAGAGATAACAACGTCAAGATCAACTGGTAGGGTTCATGGCTGACTAGGGTTTGAACCAGGTTTCCCAGGTCTACGTCCAGCATTCTAACCACTACACCACACCAGCTCTCTACCCATTCATGCTGCTCAGTAAGTCTATTTCCCCCATTCTTCCAATCCTGTGTGGGCAGACTAGTACCCTAATACCATGGCACAAGGTTAGGCCCCACACAGTCCGGTCATTCTGCAAGCCAGTGCCTACCTAGCAGATACATAACCACAAACAACTCTGCAGAGTCACAAGACTGCTACAGAATAACCACCACCACAACTCTGCTGGAAATAACTCAGGACTGTCTCTATCACACATACCATGTGTGAATGTGCCTTTAACTCCCACAGAGACATAGTTCCTGCTGTTCTTGGACAGGCAACGCACAACTCCAAGGCACAGAACACTTTCATTAAGCCTCATTACTTCTGATTATCAGACCTCCTGATTCTGGCCAACTCTCTTGTTATGCCTTGAATGAGGAAAAGAAGTTGGTGGGATGTTATTCACAAAATTCCATTTCCCTTCGATCCTAGTTAATAGGCTGCAGTTCTCCAGGTGCTAATGAAAATCAGCCCAGCATCTTGAGTCTGTGTTAGAATTAGCTTCCTGAATGCCTAAACCCGCAGACTACAAGGTGTAGCTCATCAGTGACAGCGAAAGGATACACATTTGTACCTCAAAGTGGGTAATGTCTACTCAGGTCCCTGCCACACGGCAGGGAAAACACCGGTCAAAGTGCGGCTAATTAGAGCCGCATCAAAATAGAGACGCTGCAGGTGGGATCCCACGGATCCCGTGAGCCGCGCACCGTTCCTCCCCGGCACGATCAGATGCCGGGGAGGAAGAGACGAGGGGGAGGGGGAGGCTGCCGAACTGCGCATGTGTGAGCATGCGCAGTTTGGCCGGGGGCTGGGGATGCGCCAGCGGCAAGACGAGCTGGCGATCCCATGGCCAGCCGTGATGCGGACTTACCGGATGAACCACCTAGGTAGGTGGTTCATGTTTGCTGCAGGGCTGTCGGGGGAAGGGCTGGATCGGGAACGGGCCCGCAACACTTCCCAGATGTTGCAGTGGGATCGCGCCCGTTTGCTGCGCCCCCGATCCGGCCCACTCCCGACCCAAAACCCCTTGTGAGAACAGGGCCTCAGACCGGCAGCCGCTCTCCAAGATCTCAGGCAGAGGTCTTTCACATCACCTACTGCCAGATCCTTTGACTGGAGATGCTGGGGATTGAGCCTGGGACCTTCTGCATGCCAAGCAGATGCTCTTCCACTGAGTCACGGCCCCTCACCTGGCGGAAGTCCTGAATTGCGTCTCAGTTCCTTTCAAAGACAATGTAGAGGACCAAAGTACGATCTCTCTTCTATTCTCTAGCATCCACTAGTAAAGGGGGTGGCTTCTGTGCAGATGACAAAACCAGCACAATACAGCCACCCACAGACATTGTAGGGGGCTGTATGTGCTTCGGGTATGCAGAAAAATATGAGTTGGTAAATTCAACCAAAAGAAAATTAAAGAAAAAAGAAAAAGCAGCTTTATGATGACTAAATATGTCCCAGGAGAAACAGAATTCTGGGAGCAGCTAAGGTACAGTTCAGACTTCAGAATGCGTGGGGGGGGGGGTGGAGGGGGGGGATCCAAATTATCCCTCCATAGAATTCCTCATGGGCCCTCAGCCTGTCACAGTGTTGAAAGTGGCTGTCCCAGCTATTATAACAAAAGCCAGCAAAATCAGGCCACCCACAGAAAAAGTAAGGAATTGCACACACTATGGAAACTGCCATGCAGAGCAATATGACATCATAGATGAGCCCTCCCCTGTAATGAAGCCCCCAATGCTGGCCTGATGAGTACTCAATAAGACTCCAGGAACATGGAATGTTGAGAGCAGCTGAGAAGCAGCGAAAGGAAGAAGGGGAAGGGGCAAAACCAACCTGCGCAAGCTCCAGGTGGAGGGGAGGATTTCCCAATTATTCCTTCTTCCCAGAATTCCTCACGTGCTCCAGCTTATACCCTGTACTCAAGACCCATCTACATGCTGTGATGCCACAGTGAAAGCACATGCCAAAGTTCTGCATTTGCAGGATCTTGGGGGACTACGAAATTCCCAGCTTTCATTTCAGTTTCCAGTTCTTCACTTGCAAAAGCATGACTTGAAAGAGGGAAGGCAATCTGCAGAAGGATCTCTAAGGGTCGGCAGAGACAGAGGCAGTTAGGATCTCTAAGGGTCGGCAGAGACAGCGCTTCAGTGCAATCTACCTCTGTGCAATTCGCATAATTTACTTGAGTCACAGAACAGATCTTCTTCCTAGTCCAAAATTCTGCTTTATTTTTAAAAGCAGAAACGTATACAGCCAGCACTGCCTATAATGCTGTTGCACTAGCATTGGCTGTGTTGCATTCTGCATTGTCCAAGGGGGGGGGGGGGGGGGGGGGGGGACGCCACAGGTGCTTCCTGAGGCTTAGGCTTGAAGGTACAAGCTGTACATAGAAGAAGCATCAGTAAAAAAACGTGATTAGCCTCAAGGGCAGAAAGTCGAAAGCAGGTTGAGTGAGGTCATCCACATCCCAGTTCCTTGAAGAAGGCGGGGGTTAAAAATTAGAAAGCCATCAGCCAGGGATTCTAAAATATGCAATACAATGAGTCAGTGCAATTTTACAGTAGGGAGAAGTTATGCAGGGGGAGCTATTTTTGGCCAGCTACTTTGATGGCGATGTCAGTGGCACCCAGCCAGCTGCATACAGGTGTTGTCAGCAACTGGCCAACTTGTTGTCTTGGAAGAAAACTGGCTGGCTCCGGGATAAGGGGGGGGAAAATCAGTTATGTCTCAGTTAGAAAGCTATGTGGCAATTGCTATCATCACATCAGAACTGATTCGTATTTTAATCCTCCCAGCCTGTGCAAAGACCGGACAGGGGTACCATCCCCAAAAGCTGGCTGGTTTGCCAAGGACAGGAATGAATGTGTAACGTGCATATTGATGTATCTGCGCAAAGCTCTGGGTCATCACATTCACAAAAAACAGTGTCACGCTGTGGTTTGCCCAACCAGCTGCGACAAAACAGGAACTTTTTAACAGTGTGTACGAACAAGATCTTGGGGTACAGGCTAATGCTGTCTTGGGCTGTACTAACAGAAGCATACCATCCAAATCGCAAGATGTCATAGTCCCACTGTACACTGCATTGGTCAGGCCGCAACTGGAGTATTGTGTGCAGTTCTGGAGTCCTCACTTAAACAAAGATGTAGATAGAATGGAGCAGATGCAGAAGAGAGTGACAAAGTGACAAAGATGATCAGGGGCCTGGAGACCAAGCCCTATGAGGAAAGGCTGAGGGACCTGGGAATGTTCAGTCTGGAGATGAGGAGGTTAAGGGGGGACATGATTGCTCTCCTGAAGTATCTGAAGGGCTGTCACTTAGAGGAGGGTAGGGAGCTGTTCCTCTTGGCAGCAGAGGATAGGACTCACAATCATGGGTTTAAATTACAGACAGAAAGGTACTGGCTGGGTATTTGGAGGGGGAGAATTTACAGAAAGAGTAGTTCCACAGTGGAATCGGCTGCTTAGGGAGGTGGTGGGCTCCCCCTCACTGGCAGTCCTCAAGCAGCAACTGGACAAACACTTGTCAGGGATGCTCTAGGCTGATCCTGTAGTAAGCAGGGGTTGGACTAGATGGCCTGTATGGCCCCTTCCAACTCTGTGATTCTATGAACCAAGTGTGGCAGCAATGGCTCTGCACCCATCATTGGGGTATCTTTGTCAAGCTGGATCCCCCCATTGCTTATTTTAGCCCTCCAAAAGGGAAACAAAAGCGGTCGCCCCAGTTGATGCTGAAGGAAAGGGCTCCCTTGGCATGTCCCTGTCCGTGGCTCTCTAACTGCTCTACCTGGAAACAGAGTGGCAGGAAGGCTTTAGTTAACTGCCAAAGCAAGTGAACCAGTCCACGATGCCTGGTCTCCCACCACTGACAAACAACCAGGCAAACAGGAAAGACCACACACTGTAGACTAGCTAGATTCAAGTCCAGTCCAGATTTGGGGGTATCTAGTTGGTGTCTAAGGTGCTACCAGACTAAAATCTAGCTCTTTTACTGCAGACTAGCCCAGCAACCCTCTGAGACACAGCTGCCCCAAACCCTGCTGGTTCCTCTGCCCGGGACAGAACAACTAGGAAAATTCTAAATGGGCATATCCGTGCTGGCCTCAACAAAGGAGAAGACCTACTCTTACAAACATCTGCTTCACCGGAGAGCTGTGTCATTCCCACCCCCAGCCAGCCAGGCCTGTCATTTAGTCCCCCTAAACCTGCTTTCTTCCAGCCCCTCCTACCCAGGCAGGAAGACGCGAGCGAGCAAAGCAGCACGTGAGTGAGACTAGACAGCATCCAAGGTCAAAAACAGTGCATCTGCAGTATTTCAACACTGGCCTCAGAGAATGATCTGAAGGTGTGTGTGACGGCTTCCTTGCTGAAGCTATGCAAGCATTATCCAGGTACTGGTCCCTGGTTTCAACGGCAAAGTGAACATGTGCTGTCTCTTTTTTGCAACTAGATGTATGCACGTATATGCAAGATGCAAGTCCACTCATGGTAACATGGGGACAGGGCTACTGAGTCAAACCCTGGGTCCATCCAGATTTGTAATGCCCAGTGTGATCGGCAGCAGCTCTCCAGGGTCTCCAAGCAGAGGTCTTTCCCATCACCTGCCACCCAGTCCCTTTCACTCGAGATGTCAGAGACCGAACTTGGGACCGTCTGCATGCAAAGTAGGTGTACTACTAGTGAGTCACGGCCCCTCACCTTGCAATGATTTGTATTGCAGTCAGGGTCAAAAGAAGTATCTGTGCTGCAGCACACTAGAATCATGCCACTGCCCCTTCTTTTTTCAACCAGGAGAATGAAAATACCTACATAGTTCACACATAGGGTTCATGCACACAGCCTACAGACATATCCACAGGGGCAGTTTCCTGAGCGCCTGTTTTGATAATGCAAAGCACAAGTGGTAGCCCATGCAGGCTCTCCTTGGGTAATGCTTGGACTCACACTCTGAAGACTGGACGTACAGATTGCATGGCCAACCATAGTCCCTGCCCAAAGTGCAGCAGGGGAAATACAGAAGAAGGAGAGTAGGTTTTTATACCCCATTTTTCTCTACCCTAAGGAGTCTCAAAGCCGCTTACAATCGCCTTCCCTTCCTCTCCCCACAACAGACACCTTGTGAGGCAGGTGGGGCTGAGAGAGTTCTGAGAGAAATGTGACTGGCCCAAGGTCACCCAGCTGGCTTCAGGTGGAGGGGGAGCGGGGAATCAAACCCGGTTCTCCAGGTTAGAGTCTGCTGCTCTTAACCACCACACCACACTGGCTCTCGGACTAAAGCATCCTTCACACCTACTAGATATGCTAAAGCTGCATGTACAGTTCCCCTAAGCGGAAGCCATACAGAAATGCTTCCAAAGACCTCATTACCAGAAAGCATCCCCGCAGACCTCTGAATATAAGCACACGCATACCCACTTCGGACTTTTCCATGACACCAGCCTGTAGAATGAGATGGAATGGCATAGCAGGTGTCTTGCCCAGAAGGATATTCAATCATCACCTCAAGGACATATTTATATTTGTCCTGGGTCATCTATAACTTTTATGGTAGAGCTCAGCGATAGTTTCTCCTGCGACTTCAGTGGCCAGACGGGCCCCCTGAGATCAAAGGGGAGGCACTGGAGGTATGCCCTTCCCATGTCCCTTTCCTGATTCAAAGGATTCAGACTATTTCTGCCTGGCACAAGAATGAAAGGCCAGAGGCAGCCTCTTGGAAACAGAGTGATGGAAAGAGAAGGACTTGACTTGAGCTTGTAAGGAGAAAGCAAAAAAAGAAAGAAAAGAAAAGAAAGAATCAGGAAGCAAAAAAGGAACAAAGTGGGTTAAAACACACCATTCTGGCTAACTAGAGAGCATCCCTTTCCAAGACCGAACAGGGTAAGTTTTCAAACTAATCTTGCTTCCTGCGCTTATAATTATATGCATCCCCAAACGTTCAGTTCAAACCCAGACATGACGGTAGCAAACACTGCTCTTTAAATGCAGGTTTGTACTAACAACACAGAACGCAGGGGTGGGGGAAGGTCCCGTTTAAACAGGAAAAAAGGAATATGCAAACGAGGAGCGCCGAATTCTTCTTTCTCACCTACTGCTTATCCTCCCATTCCCACTGGCACTTTTGCCCCTGAGAATACAAGTTGTTTACAGCCGCGCTGGTCCAAAAGTAAAGCCCCCAAAGGCACAAACACAATCGACGTAATATCTTTTGTACCAACCAATGACACATAAGCTGGGGGAACTCAAAAGCTTTGCAGTACATTTTGTGTGCTTCTCTCCCTGCCAGACTGGGTATCAGACTGCCAGACGAGAGTCATGACTTTGGGGCATGAACTTCAGGGAAGAATTAGGTATGCCTCACTGAGCAACCGGGAGGAAGGGTAGGTTGAAAATGTGGCAGATGGAGAGCCACAAAGAGGAAGCGGGTTCACCACCCTGCACTGATGCACCTCTTTTTCTCTCTTGCATTTTGACAATCACAATCCTGCTGGGGGACAGGCCCTGTGTTAAAGAGAAGGATCTGCCACTGTCGTGTCTAAAGTAGTCCTAGGTCTAGCAGTTGTAGAACTGAGTCTCTGGGTGATGTGTGCTACCGAATCAGATCTAAGAACTTTGCAAAGGGGAAATCAAAAGAGGTCACTTGCTCCTTATATAAACCAGCACTGTGTCCTTGAAACCACCAATGGAGATCTCCAAGCAGCCATACTCACACACTTCCACGTAACTAACATAACGTAGGTACAGTCCTGCTCGATCACAGAGCAAGTTCATCTAGTCCAGCACCTGGAGCCAGCTAGATGCTTTGGGGAAGCATAAAAGCAGGGGATGAAATCAACTGGTGTTCTCTCTATCCCAGCAACTCAAAAGCAGACCGCCTCTGAAAACAGAAATTCCATTTAGCTATTATAGCGAACAGACATTCACACAATGCAATGTCATGTTTAACTGAGTTTGAAAATTCCCCCGGAAACTGTAGCTGCAATATAAAGCAGCAAGAAGAGGCTGTTGCTGTTACAAGAGTTGGGAACTGCCATCACTAGTTGTGAGTGAAGTTCACTGCTGCTCTTGCAATAATTATCTGGAGCTTTTGTACTAGGAGAGATCGGCATGGGGACTGGCACAGGGACAGAGGAAGTCTGGATTTGCAGGTATCCACCTCTACACGTACACAGCCATTTTTTTAAATTAAAGTAGATAAATAGGTACCACTTCAGTGGGAAGGTAACAGCGTTCCGTGCACATTGGTGTTTAGTCATGCCGGCCACATGACCACGGAAATGTCTTCTGACAGCGCTGGCTCTTCAGCTTTGAAATGGAGATGAGCACCACAACCCTAGAGTCGGATTCGACTGGCTTTCGAGCAAGGGAACCTTTTCCTTTTACCTTTACCTCTACACGTACACAGCCATTCATGCATTTGATATCTCTTCCACTTTCTATTCCATTTGAACCACATTCCCATGTGGCACAAACACCATGTTGAGAGAAACAAAGTTGCTTCCTTGTGTCTTAAAAGCAGTTGTGACAATCGCTGTTGAAAAGGAAAAGAGCTTAGGGCTCTTTAGCTTGGAGAAACGACGACTGAGGGGAGACATGATTGAGGTTTATAAGATAATGCATGGGATAGAGCAGGTAGAGAAAGAGGTACTTTTCTCCCTTTCTCACAATACAAGAACTCGTGGGTACTCAATGAAATTGCTCAGCGGTTGGGTTAGAACAGATAAAAGGAAGTACTTCTTCACCCAGAGAGTGATTAACACATGGAATTCACTGCCACCAGAGGTGGTGGCGGCTACAAGCATGGATGGCTTCAAAAGGGAATTAGATAGGCATATGGAGCAGAGGTCCATCAGTGGCTATTAGCCACAAGGTATAGATAGGGGCTCTGGGGCAAGTGATGCTCTGTCTTCCTGGTGCTTGGGGGGGTCAACAGTGGGAGGGCTTCTAATGTCCTGGCCCCACTGGTGGACCTCCTGATGGCACCTGGTATTTCTGGCCACTGTGTGACACAGAGTGTTGGACTGGATGGGCCTTTGGCCTGATCCAACATTGGCGTCTCTTATGTTCTTATGTTCTTACCACTATTGGATGGGCAAGATTCATGTGGACCCTTGGGAGAAGGCCCAACAGAGCAATTTAAAAAATGAGTTAGGGTTTCCTTAGTAGCGAAACGTGCAGACAAGATGAAGCGATGGGAATTCAGGAGAGGACCTGTTAATGAACAAGGAATGAGGGAACAAGGAATGAAGGGAACTATTTGGAGCACAGAGAAACATTTTCTCAGGAGCTGAAATTGGCAGAGGTAGAAAGAAACTGATGGAGTTGATTAAATTTTCATGGAACGAAAAAGAAACAGAAGCAGGTTAGGGGGAAGATATTTCTTCAGTGAAGCATTGTTCGTTCGATTTGTATCATAGCCTTATTCCAAGGAATTCATAGAGGCATATACGAGATTCTGGAGTGGTCTCCTATTTGACAGAAAACTGGTATACGACCGCACTAGTACCATCTATCCCCCATATTCGGATATCAGGATGGGGCACTGCATTGTTGGGCAAGAATGGGACGGTCAGGGATAGCCATCTTGTTTTTAGGAATTTTAGGAGATTGGAAATTTTGCTGAGAGGAGCATCAAAATCTGTTTTAATAGGGTTGTAACTTAATATTTTGTATTGTTTTACTGTTTTATCTGGCATTATGCCCTGTAAGCCGCCCTGAGCCTCCGGGGAGGGCGGGATAGAAATGCGAATAATAAATAAATAAATAAATATAGAAGCTGAAGAAGGATTGCATAGATCTTGGTCCTCCTCTGTAGGTGATCAACACACCAAGAACAGGGGTAGACAAGTAGATGGAATGGATCAGCCGGAGCTGGGAACTGGAAGGGGTCACATGAACACACACAGTGTAACAGGCCTACCAGAATATCTGAAGGATATCTTGGTAACCAGTTGGCAACGACACCAATTCTCAATTTATTAATGATCCCTCTTGGTCTTCCTTGTAACATAAAGCTACAGGCAAGTAGTCGTACTTCCTTATGGCAACGGAGCTTAACAGAGAATCCAACCACAATCCACGCAGTTTGTTCTGTATGACTCATCCTGCCTCCCAGATGGCTTAGAGTTGTGTTCCTTGTTTTTCTTTAAAAAAGGTTATGTTATAAATTCACTACCTCCAGGCTGGAAAGTACAGACTATTTGGCCAACAGTAATGCAGTACTGAAATAAATAACCAGCATAACAACAATACAACTTAAATTAAATTATCAATCCTGGATTTCAACATGTGACTAGTATTCTCTATGAAATTATGCAGGCAGCTTATTTAGTGCGGGGGGAAAAGAAAAAAGAAAAAGAAACCCAAAGGAGAGCCAAAGAAGGCTGAAAAGGAGAAAACAGCAAATACTGGAGCCTGAGTTCCTAGCAGCTACCCACAGGCACAATACCAAACACGATCTATTTCACAAGAGGGAGGAATCCACAAAGCCCAAGAACTAAATAACAGGAAATAACCACATCCTTAACAGTGGGGGGAGTTCACATGAACTGCTGAGAAAATACTTGGACCCCATATCCTTAACAGTAAGCATGCAAAAAATGAACTGCTGAGAAAATACTTGGATTCCATATCCTTAACAGTAAGCGTACAAAAAGGCTGAAGTACTCAAGAGAGGCCCATGTTCAATTCTTTGCCTAGACACTTTTTTTTTGTGACAGTGGGCAAACCACTAGAAGTACAATCTCTCTCATTTTTTGACACTGGTCCTCCAGTCAAAATTTGTTCCATCTTCTCCACCCCCCCACCTAACCTACTGCCAACCGTGTGTGCCAGAACAGATCTTGTAAAGATCCTTGCATGCAACTGCAAGCAAGGATTTTGGGCTTTGGGAGTAATGTCCCAACACTGACACTGGATGTGTAATGAAACAAGATATCTCTGTCCATTCCTAAAACCATTCCCAGGCAAGTGTCAGAAGCAAAAAGTAGCTAATTTCTTTTTGATTTCCTTCTTCCCAAACCATTTGGAATAATAAAGCAATGAGGAGTTCAATCACACCCATAAATCCATATGAACCAAATGAGGATTTGTGTCACATTGACACAGAGAGTACTCTATCTTTCTGTGGTATACCTCTGAGGATGCCAGGCACAGCTGCTGGTGATACGTCAGGTTCTACAATGCCAAGACCACAGCCACACAGCCCAGAAAATCTACAACTAACAAATGAGGGCCCCGTTCACAAGGAGAAGTTGCTGCGCTAAAGACACGAAAGACAGGCAGATTTTCGGTGCGCGATCACACCGCGACATCTGGGAAGCATAGTGCACCCGTGGCTAACCCATGGCTTCCCGCCGAAGATGCGGAGTAAAAAACTACTGCAGAAAGTGCACTAGTTTCCGGAAACCACAGGGCAGGGGTGGGCGTCTGATCGCGTTTCCGCTTGAATCCTGTGGCATCCGGCACCCGTCCATGTCCCGTCACAAACCGGATGTGGTTTTTTTAGTCTCCACAGGATGCGCACAAACGTCGGTGGGGGGGGGTCCCATTTGCCACGGAAGCGGCGCCTAGCGATTGCTGGTGTGATCACGCCACACCACTTCTTTGCCACGCTTCAGGATAGCCGTGTGATCAGCCCCTAACGGCCTAACTACGGGAACTCGATGGGAGGTGTGATCGGGCTGCCACGCTTTACTTTGCTCCAGGGCAAACAGCTACGCCCCCCCCCCCCCCGCATTTGCCGGCCCGTGTGACCGGGGCCAAGGATTCTCTGCCAAGAGCCAATCAAAGCAATTCTACCACCACTGCTTGAATATTTATTAGTTGATGAGGATACCAAGGTTCCCCTGGATCTTATTCCTCCCGAGAACGTCCAATACTCAGGTTGCCCTCCCACACCTCTGAAGGTGGAAAGGGCACCCCACAGCTTGAGGATCAGTGGCTTAGAGATAAGACATTTCACAGTCCAACCTCCTACTAAGAAACCAAGAGCTACAGACTTAGAACTTCTGAAGTTGCCTTTAAACGCCTGTTCTTTGAACCTGCTGTCTCTTTTCTCCCTAGTTATCAAACAGCATCCCCACCTAAATCATTTCTACCGTGTAGGAAGATGCTGTGACAAAGTATGGCTATGATGCTGTTAATCATCTGTTTAGAGCCAGGAAAAGCTAATCTTGGATGGAGCTAAGTATTATTTCTTCTGCCCTCTTCTTTCTGGGAATACCAGCAAGAGATAGAGAGCTCAGATGGTCCCAGGTTCAATCCCTGCTGTCTCCAGTTAAAAGGATCTGCTAGCAAGCAAGAAATAAAAGATGCTGGAAAAGGTGGTGTCAGTCGAAGAAGGCAAAACTGATCTCAACACACCAAGATTCTGACTGTATATGGCTGTGTCTGTGTGTCTGTGTGTGTGTGTGTGTGTGTGTGTGTGTGTGAGAGAGGGGGAGAGAGAGAGAGAGAGAGAGAGAGAGAGAATCAGTTCTTCATGTTGTCTGTTGTTAATCTACTGTCCAATCCAATGTATGTTTACTTTAAAGTAAGTCCCACTGTGGCCTTACTCGTAGGCAAGTATGCACAAGACTGCAAGTCTAGAGATGGAGCTTCAACTTCCTTTTGGGTTTTGTGGGGGGTTAGGGTTAGTGACTTTTTTAATGTAAAGAGTTCTGACTGGGATGATTCTGCCACAATTAGACTAGCCGCACTGCCTCACTGCGGGTATTCTATCGTGAATAACTCGGGTTTCTGTTCTCCCTGGAAAAACAAACAAGGAAACAGACATTTGAACCACAGACAGACAGAGGATCATTCTCTCTAGATTCCTGTTCTGTGTACTGCCAGGGGTCACATTCAGGTTCGAGCCTGAGCTGAGAAAGAAAACAAATTCTGTGGGATCAGCCAAGGACCTTTGAAAGACGATCAGAATGGTCTCAGCCCATTCGCAGACACTTTCATCAACGGCTTTATCAAATGGTCTCCCACTCACAACTAAGAGCCAATCTGCCTTGCTGGCGTTTAGGAAGACACATAAAGTGGCTTGGAGAGACTGGTTAAATGGCAGTTGGGGCTTTTATTTTGGGGTTTCTGTACAAGCTTGGATTTTCGCTTGCTGTATGACTATACATATCTAAGTGCTGTCAAGCCGCCACCGACTTCCCAGGCGAGTGAGAAGCAGAGGCGGTTTGCCACTGCCTTCCTCTGCAGAAACACCCTTGTTGGTCTCCCGTCCAAGTACCATCCCTCGTTTAGCTTCTGAGATGTGATAAGATCAAAACATACCACGCTGCCTTCCCTCCTGCATGACTGTAAATATTATAATAATTTTAACTGCTTGTTACTGGATGGATTTATCATAGTTATATTTTTATAGTATTTGAGGATTGTTTTATTTGGCAGCCTAAGAGGCCTTACACATCTCTGGGGAAAGGTATGATATAAATATTTAGTAAATAAATAAAGAAATAAATAATAGAGGGTTTTGGGGCGGGGGCGGGTTTGCCATCAAGTCACAACCAACTTATAGCGACTCCATGGGGTTTTCAAGGCAAGAGACATTCAGAGCAGTGTTCCCTCTAAGCTGAGTTAGTGTGAGCTAGCTCACAGTTTTTTAGCCTCCGGCTCACCCATTTTTGTCTTCGCTCAAGAAGGTTGGCTCCAGAGCAAACTAATTTATGCAGGGGCCAAATCGCTCGCTCACAACTTTCATGCCAGAACGTCACAAAGTAGGATTCTTGCTCGCAGGACCCACAGCTTAGAGGGAACATTGGTTCAGACTCGCAGGGCTATTTTTGGGCAGGAACGCACAGGAATGGAGTTCCGGCTGGCTCCCGAGCTGGCCACGCCCAGCAGGAACTCATTAGCATAATAGGCCACACCCAACAGCAGAAACTCATTAGGATTGGTTACATTAGGGTTGTGTGGCCTAACATGCAAAGGAGTTCCTGCTCCAACAAAAGCCCCTGGGTTTTGATAACAAACAAGGTAAACAGAATAAGGAGCAAAAGGTGGGTGTGGCTGGATGACCACACTTCTGGTAACATGGGGGTGCGGCCTAATGTGCTAATGAGCTGTGCCGTCAGGGGTGTAGCCTAATATGCTAATGAGTTTATGCTGTTGGGTGTTGCCTATTATGCTAATGAGTCCCTGCTGGGTTTTTTCTACAAAAAGAGCCCTGGTTCAGAGGTGGTTTTGCCTGGACTATTTTGATGGTTCCCCCATCCAGGTACTGACTAGGGCCGACCCTGCTTAGCTTCCAAGATACGACAAGATTGGGCTAGCCTGGGCTATCCAGGTCAAGGAAAATGAAGGATAAATACAATAAAAGATGGTAGCCGGGCATCCGTCTACTGTTTTTAGACTCGGCTCCAGCTAAAGACTTCCCAAGAGCTTTGTCATTTTAATTGGTTGACTTATATAATTTATGCTGTTTATGTACATAGTGGGGGGAGGCCTCTTGGTTGTAAGATGCTTTGGGTCCCTTTGGGCAGAAAAATGGGCCATATGTGTATAAATAAATGCTTCCAAATCCTCAATGTAAACTCCCTTGGGAAAAATTGTGTAGAAAATAAAACTATAAATTTCAACAGCACCCATAAATAATAGATAACAAAAAAGAACCGAGAAGGAACTTGCACCGTAAATTTCCTGGGAGGTGTGCACTGAAGGAGGCGGTGTTAAGCTAGCCTTTTCTACAATGATTAAAGCAGAAAAACTCATGGCCAATTTGATAGGAGTCTTTAACCATTTTAGTCTCCCTTATTTCAACTGTTGTTACAATATCCATTCGAACATTAGCATGTCATCCATAAAGATGCAGAAAGCAGTCGAGGGCACACGGAAGATGGGGGTGGAGGGGATATTCTAGCTATAAGCAGGGCTATTTTGGGGCAGGAACGCACAGGAACAGAGTTCCGGCTGGCTCCCGAGTTGGCCACGCCCAACAGGAACTCATTAGCATAATAGGCCACGCCCAACAGCAGGAACTCATTAGGATTGGCTACATTAGGGGTGTGTGCCCTAACATGCAAAGGAGTTCCTGCTACAAAAAAGCCCTGGGTTTTGACCATAAACAAGGTAAACAGAATAACAAGGAAAAGGTGGGTGTGGCTGGATAACCACACTTCTGGTAACATGGGGGTGTGGCCTAATGTGCTAATGAGCTGTGCTGTCAGGGGTGTGGCCCAATATGCTAATGAGTTCCTGCTGTTGGGTGTGGCCTATTATGCTAATGACTTCCTGCTGGGCTTTTTCTACAAAAAGAGCCCTGCCTGTATTTATTTATGCCTAACACCTTTGTGCCCTGACCTGGATGAGCAAAGCTATCCTGCTGGGCTTTTTCTACAAAAAGAACCCTGGCTATAAGTATGGCCTAAGAAGCAATGGAATCCCTCAGTGGCTTGCTGCAAATCGTTCAAGTCCTCCTGTCCAGCAGCATCCGCTTTGTGCGATAGACACTGAAAACCTTGCCTCAAGGGACAAGGTTATGGATAATTTAATTAACATCTACTAAAGATGAGCTCTTCCCCCCCCCCCGTCCCAAAAAATATTGTCTTTCTCTGTTTGTTCCCTTCTAAGTTCAGTGGTAATAAAATCAGTAGGTTTCTGCCAGAGAATATACATTTCTATTTCCTACAGGGTTTTGGGGTTGTTGTTTTTTAAATCACCGCAAGCACAAAATATAAGCAAGAAAAAACTGCAACCAAACCACATTACTTTTTTAAAAAACTAGCACTGACTTGCTTGCATGTTCTGAGGGAACCATTAGCAGAAGTCCCCCTCATAGCAGCTCATCAGGACTGCAGTACAACCAGTAATCTACTTACGATGCAAGCTGAGGGAGATGTTGATGGACCGCTCCTCAACGAAGCCCTTGAGGTTGGGGATCTTGGCACATTTCAGGATAGTTTGCGAGGCACTGTCACCAACATGGACCCAACAGACCGTGTCTTCGGCGTAGTTGAAGTCCATGGCAGTGGTCTGCTTGGTGCTGGTGGGAGTGATGTTAGGGACGGGCACACCACTCAAGAAAGTAGCTAGGATGTTCTGAGAGTTGGCGATGAGTAGGATGGTAGGTCGGTCCACTGGTTCTGATAGAGAAATAAAGCTAATGAGGAATCAATACTCAATTTCAATTTATATTTTAAAACAATACTCATTTTCAGCTTTCATCAGAGATCCATACTTCCTGGGACAAGCCTCATCAAAGGCACAATAAGGGAGATACCCCAGACGACGAAACAGAATATAAAGTTTCAGTTTGCTACCTGCAGCATTTTTTTTTTAAATCCAAGAAAAGTGAAGGGAAAACTTTTAAGGGAGGGAAGAGGGTAGAGGTATGACCATCATGTGGAGCGATATGTCCAGGTGGCCAGCCGACCATCCCCAAATGAAAAGGCCTTCCCACACAAACAAGGTATATGTATTGCCTTGCAAAAGGGACAAATCTGGGATGTTTCACTGATGAGAAGCTGGAAGGGGGAACATTTCAGTTTCTCAACACCATTCAGGAAGCCCCGAAGGGACCAAGCAATCGTCTTCCATTATGACAGCCAACATGACATAACTGTAGCCCAGGTCTTTTTTCAACCGTTTATGTCTATGTACCTAGACATATAATTCTGAACTTGGATCCAGATTGTAGATCAAAAAATCCACACAATGGGGCCAAAGACAGAGAGAGGGGGGGCTAAAAACTGCAGGGGAGCCCAAGCTTTTTTGGGGGAGGGGAAATCTGAAACTAGAAAAATTAAAAGGGGGGCTTTCCCCAAAAAAAATCAGGTAAGCAATACCTGTAATTTTAAGAAAAGAATGTTGACCAAGATCTCACAAGGCTATGTCATAAGACTGGGGGAGGGGGGGGAATTAGAGGGATGCCAAGCAGTGTTCCCTCTAAGCTGAGTTGGTGTGAGCTAGCTCACAGTTTTTTAGCCTCCAGCTCACACATTTTTGTCTTCGCTCAGGAAGGGATGGCTCCAGAGCAAACTAATTTATGCAGCAGCCAAATTGCTCGCTCACAACTTTAATGCCGGTAGCTCACAGAGTAGGA
Organism: Gekko japonicus; assembly: GCF_001447785.1. Lineage (NCBI taxonomy): Eukaryota > Metazoa > Chordata > Lepidosauria > Squamata > Gekkonidae > Gekko > Gekko japonicus. Next base: position 218,555 of record NW_015164710.1, on the reverse strand, counting down.
TTTTTGCTCACAAGACTCAACAGCTTACAGGGAACACTGATGCTAAGCGACCCCAAACAACTTTGCCAAAGCTTTCGTGCCTCAGTCACTTTCAACCAACAGGGAGTGGGGCAAAGAGAGACAGTGAAAAGGGTATAAGATAGAAGGGAGGAAAAGAAGGAGGCAGGAAAAAGAGAGAGAAGTGGGGATGGGAGGT
>NW_015164710.1:189006-218328 GCF_001447785.1 Gekko japonicus | reverse complement strand
GAGAGGCTGCTGGGGCTGCCAAGGGGAGGGAAGGTGGGATGGAGGGAGAGAAGGAAACAGGGAAAGGGGAATGGCTGTGGGCTGCCAGAAGAGGAAAAGCAGAGATGGTGTAAGGAGGGGTCAGGAGTAAATGAGCCCCCCCACCGACCCATAAGTCCTCACAAATCCTAGTGTTTTATATACATATTTGGAAAAATCTGACACCACAACAAAACTGTACTCTGATGATAAGAAGGTAATGGGAAAACCAGAAATGCCTTGTAGTGCTGCAGAATAGTTTAGAGCATGAAACGATCTCTTACCATTCTTGGCTTTGCAGGATTTGTGGTCAGGCTGAAGAAGATACCCCTCAACGCAGCTGCATATGTAGGAACCATGATGGTTGGCACAGGTTTGGCTACAGGTGCCGTACACGGTACACTCATCAAAATCTGTTTAAGGGGGAAGAGAAATTGAAACATCTAGGTCTGCCAAAGTGGGGGAGGTCTAACCAAAACATACCAACCTTTTACTATTTGTACAGTGCTTAATAACTGTCCTCAAAATGAGGGGTATGAAGCCAACTAAGCCACTGCATCGCTAACTTGTTTGAGAGACAGGATTTTTAAATGGGTGGGCAAAATGAAACTACATACTCAATTCATCTTAGAGGGCTTTCTTCTGACATCACAATCCACTGGGAAAGTTGTCCTGCATCAGCCACTTTGAAAATCAATGGTAGGTGTGTGAATGGATGATAATACCCTGGTGTAATGCCCATTCGTTTCGATGGGGCTTTAACAGGACAAGATTCCAAAGTATTGGCATGCCAGGCTGAGCATCCTCGAAACACAGAGGCTCTTAAAGACATGAAGAATTAAACCAGGACACGCCTTAAGCCTCCTGTTCCTAAGAGTTTTGCCACTGTCATGTTTGAATCAAAAGATGGGATACTGAGCTCTATTGTTAGCCAAAAATAGTATTTGAAAAATGAAACTGAGATTATCTGGCTTACCCAAAAACAACAATGATGCAACTCTTTTATCTGTAATACTCACAAAACCACCTTTACAGAACAATGAGCGGTGCAGCTTTTAAAATGCTTGTTGGTGGAAATACTAACAAGGCACAGCCGACTTACGGCGATTCAATAGCATTTTCAAGGCAAGAGACAAACAGAGGTAGTTTGCCATTCCCTGCCGCTGCACGGGAACCCTGGACTTCCTTGGAGGTGTCCCATCCAAATACTAATCAGGGCCGACCCTCAGCTTCCAAGATCTGTTGATACCGGGCTAGTGCCCTGACCTGGATAGCCCAGGCAACCCTGATCTCGTCAGATCTCAGAAGCTAAGCAGGGCCAACTTCGGCAAGTGTTTGGATGGGCAACCTCCAAAGAATACCAGGGTCGGGAGGCAGAGGCAGGCTACCAAGCCACTTCTCTGAACGTCCTCCATGACCCAGTAGGAGTCACCAGAGGTCGCCATGACACACAAATGCAAAAATACCAAAGGAAGAAAAAAAAGATACCAGGCTAGCCTGGGCCATGCTTATGAGCAGGCTTTTCCCGATCACAACCCGCAAAAACGTGATGTTTGAGAGATATCATTAATTAATGCACTAGTGCTGTTGACTGCCAATCAAGAGTTCTAAATTCTGAATCCAGATTTTCTACAGCATTGGAAGTCTTCCTGTAAATAAGACATTCTCACAGACTATAATGGGGAGGAAAGACACAGCTCTGCTTATAAAAACCACAGCCTAACTAGGTTTTCCGGAGGCACCTGCCAGCCATCTCTCTCTTCAGTATTGCCTACCTTTACAGCTTTTCCCGTCTTCGGCCAGCTGGAAGGAACTGTTGCAATAGCAGGCTGGGCCATTCAGAGTCGGGACACAGTGGTGCTGGCAGCCCATAGTGGAGCAGTTTGTCAAGAATTCTAAGGAAAAGAGAAAAGAAGCAAATGGCATCCATTAGGTGCTGGGAAGGTGGTTTATGTCAGAGCATCCTTCACCTGTGAGGCTTAGACAGACTTTTCTTTAAAGAAATCTGTAAAACAAACGTAGTATGTGAATTGCCCGGAATGTACACTGAATTTCTCATTGGAGTTAACAGCATTCACACGTGGCCCAAATATTTCTGCAGTTCTTGATGCTGCTACCCCATCTAACAACCAAACTATAAAAATGGCAATTATTTTTAAACTGCACAGCTTCTTTCTGCAAAAAAAAGACATGAAGATACCTTGAAGTTATGGAAATACTGGAAAAACTGTTTGAATCCCATACACAGGGCTCTAGTCGGGGGGGAGCTCTCAGGTACGGAGCTCCGGAAGAGAACCTCTAGGGGGCGGGGCGGTCACGTGGTGAAGCCCCGCCCCCTTCTTTACCCCGCCCTCTGCTTCGATCCTCATTCCATTTGGGAATGAGGATGAAGCAGGAGGGTAAGTAGCCGGGCCTTCTGACACACTTCCGGTGATGTCAGGGGGTGTGGCCTTCTGTCACTTCCGGTGATGTCAGGGGGCGTGGCATATGCAAATAAGTTATGCTAATGAGTTATGCTAATGAGCTCCGGCAGCTCTTTTTCTACAACAAGACCCCTGCCCATACATATTTCAATTGCTGCAATCTTAATGTGACCTGGGCCACTGCTGCATCAAGAAAATGATAACTACTATTGCCAGATGCAGAAAAATTCTCCGGATAAATAAATAAATAGATAAAGGTAAAGTAAAGGTAAAGGTTTCCCTTGCTTGACAGCCAGTCGAATCCGACTCTAGGGGGCGGTGCTCATCTCCATTTCCAAGCCAAAGAGCCAGCGCTGTCCAAAGACTTTTCCATGGTCAAATCCGGTTCTCCCAGATTAGAGCCCACGCACTTAACCACTATGACTAAACACCAAGGTGCACGGAACACTGTTACCTTCCCACCGAAGTGGTACCTATTTATCTACCTATGCTTCCGAACTGCTAGGTTGGCAGGAGCTGGGCCAGAGACGGGAGCTCACTCCATCATGCAGCAGTAGGGTCTCCAACTGCCGAGCTACCGACCTTCCAGTCTGCAGCTTAGCAGCTTAGCCTCTAAGCCACCATGGCATCAAACCAGGCAGGAATAGGGGCACAAATGTATAGAGGCAGACTTGGGCTTCTCACAAGAATTATGGCAACGACAGTTTCATTTGTATTAGAGCTGGAACAGTATTGCACACTAATGTCTATGTATATGGCATGCAATTGCAACAGCTGTTGCTCTTTCCTACATGCCCGTTTGCATCCTTTACCCTTTGTTTCCAAGCCTCTTACATATGGAAGTTATGTGTTGGTTGCTAACCATGCAAATAAGCCTGAGAAGAGGGAGGATGCTGTCCTAAAGCAAGAAGTATTCCTCTGTGCAGTTCCCAAGGAGACAGGACATTTTTGCTGGGTGCTCTGTCCAAGGTAAAAAGTTCCAGGTTCTCTGCAAAAACAGCAAATTAGCATCTCTTTCTTCCCAGCTATCAGATGGTACCTCTAAGCCCATCTCAATCAGGCATTTCAGGAGTAAAAATTGACAATCCGCAGCGCAGAATGGACTGAGTTCCTATGATATATCACTGCAAGTCATTCTACTCACTCTTGTATCTACACATAGCTTCAGGAATGGGATGACTACATAGTCCCTGACAGAACTGTCTTTTTTCATGAATAAGGTAAAAAGTTCCAGGTTCTCTGCAAAAACAGCAAATTAGCATCTCTTTCTTCCCAGCTATCAGATGGTACCTCTAAGCCCATCTCAATCAGGCATTTCAGGAGTAAAAATTGACAATCCGCAGCGCAGAATGGACTGAGTTCCTATGATAAATCATTGCAAGTCATTCTACTCATTCTACTCACTCTTGTATCTACACATAACTTCAGGAATGGGATGACTACATAGTCCCTGACAGAACTGTCTTTTTTCATGAATAATCCAAGCCTCCCTTGGAAATAACTGAGGCAAAACCATCAGTGATTCTTTACAAGAGAAAGACATGGAAGAACATGAAAATTCCAGCAGCCTCTTAAGCAAGGTATCCCATTGCTCAGTGAAGTGGTTTTATAATATCCCCCCAAAAGAGATTCACCTCTAAACACTAAGGTTGTGAAGTCCTCGATGCCAAACAGAGGACACTTAAAGGAGACTGCGACTCCAGCAAAGTTTCCTGATCTGCCCAGCTTTCATAATTTAATTGCTATTAATGGCTGCAATCAATGTCGATAAAGGTTAATAAAATGTCCATCTGCCTCACGTTTTCACCAGTGCACAGAGGGATAAGTGGGGCCCATCATGAATGATCCATTATAGTGGTTTCTCTTCATTTCTCCAATAATCTGTGGCAACTCAAGATTCCACCAAGGTCATTTAAAGACAAGCCACATTTTGACAGACTACATTTTCTCTGTTTCAACAAGAAAGTAGTTTGAAAACCCCTGATCTTTTAGTAGCTACTAACCAAGATGATCACAGGATTTACTGCTATGCCTAGGCTGAACCTTAAATTCTGGGGCCCTCTTGATGGGGCCAAACAGCAGGAGAGCTCTTCTTTTGAAAAGAGAAGGTCCCAGGTTTGATCCTGCCGGTTAAATGGAACTTGGTTGGCAGGTTGGGACACCCACTGGTGGTCTAAGAAGACAATGTTGGGGTTCTAAGACCAACGACATTACTCAATACAAGGGTGAAGATAGGTGTGATTCTAAAGTGTGGTGAAAACAGTTTGAACACGCATCCCCAAACATTTATAGGGTAGCAAACGTGTATTCAGACCTACCACCCTCTGTCTTCATCCCATAGCCTCAGATTACCCCTTCAGGGTAGAACCATGTCCCCCCAGGAGCAGTATTTCAGGGGGCATTTGGAACAGCTGTATGAGGGAGAAGGCAGGGAAGTCATGCCTCACAGAGGAAATCCCTTCTGTTTGTGCCTTCTGGTGGATGCAAGCCCAAGTCTGTGCTGAAATGAAGGACATATCCTTGAACAGTGGGCAGATATCCTTTCCTTCTTAGTCATGGTTCTTCATGGGTGGGCTTGCTGGGACAGATGTGCAGTTGCTAGGGTGGGAAGGGGAGCTCCTAGCAGGCTTTTTGTAGGCCTGCTTGATGGGTCTTTGAGTGGTCAGAGGCAGAGACTGTTGTATTCCTCACAAAAACCTTGTTTTTATGGCTGCCAGCCCACATTCTGTTAATTTAGGAATCATTTCCTGAATTTCCAGAAACTGTTATGCAGCCATTTTCTGCACAAGCACAAACAGATTCCACAAGGAAAACAATATTACAATTGTGACTCTGTTAACAAATTGCTCTGATTAAGCAACAAGGGGTAGGATTTTTAGGTCATCATCTCTTCGGTCAATCCAAACACCCCAACATTGTTGTAAAATAGGATGGCCTTATCTTTTGCTTAAGGAAGTAAGAGTCGAGCACTGACGCTAGCTAGCCCACACAGCCGCAGAGAAAACACTTGGAGAGATAGCAATCATATGACCTAAATCAGCAGAAAGCCCCGGGGTGTCGCGATGATTCATGTACACCACAGGATTTCTTTTTTCCACACCAATCTCATAATTGACTGCCTAATGGGTTTTTGGTTATCTGGGAGAGGTCAGCCCCACAGTTCCCAGACACACAAATGCGCACATCACAGATGCTGCCGCAGTTCAACACAGAAGGCTTCCATGGGGTGAGATAAATAAATAAACCGTACCAACTTGCGGAGGTTGCCAGCGACTCAAATAAAGCTGCAATAAGATAAGCTTCCCCAGTTCCAATTAGCACACAAAGGGGGCGGGGACTGCTGCTTTTGTGGCTAAAAGGGACACTCATTGTGTGCAACCAGAGTGCGCTTCAACCTACAAACGGCTCTTTGTCTCCCCCTCCCCCCACATCCCGGGTGCCACCACTGCCACTTTGGAGTTCAGTGTTTCAAGGCTGGCTAACAGCTCCCCATGCATATGCATTTGTGTCCAACTGGCTTCCCACAATTTCAAAATGGAATTCATCATGAGAAGCGCTGTAGGGCAAATTTATACATGACCGTTTCTCTTAGATGCAAGCCGTCCTGACTGGATTCAAGGTAGGAGGTCACCCTAGAGACCCCAGTTTGCAAGCCCGGGGAATTGTGGTTAGGGGAGAGACAGCTTCTTTCCCCCAGAGCATGCTCCATAAGCAACCGTTCTCTTCCCGGTCACTTGGAAAGCTATGAATGGCTGTGTTTCATTTCCTTATCTCTTCCACTGCCTTTTGTTTCTTGTGCATTGTGGCTTTTAGACTGCAAGCTATTCGGGCCAGATTTTAAGTGCGTGATTAACAACAGTAGGATCCTACTTTAGGCTGGAGGGAGTTCCCTGCAGCCCAAGGAGACGCCTGCCATCTCAGGTGCCTCTTCCTCCTGCCTAAGGGGACACCCACCAACTTGAGTGGCCCTTCCTCCAGTCCAAGGAAACTTCTTCCAACTTGTGGCTTTTCCATTAAAGAAACAGTCGTTTAAGTCGGAGGAAGGCTTCAAACCTCGCTCAGTGGTCAGGTGGGACAGGAACCTCCATCCAGCTTAAGGAGCCTTTCTCCAACTTTGGTGGGCTCTTTCTTCAATGGAAGGTCTAGTGAGCCAGAGAAAGCTTCCTTAGGATGGAGGGCAGCTTCAAACTTTGTTCAGTGGAGAGGTAAAACACAGGTCAGTGTGGATGATGGTTGGCTCCCCAAGAACATTCCTCCATCTTAAGAAGCGTTCTTCCAACTTCAGTGGCTCTCCCTCCATTGGAAAAGCCAATGAAGTCTGAGAAAGGGGGAAAGGTGCATGGCTCAGTGGAAGAGCATCTGCTTGGCATGCAGAAGGTCCTAGGTTCAATCCCCTGCATCTCCACTTGAAAGGACCAGGCGGTAGGTGATGTGAAAGACGTTGCCTGAGTAGGGATTTGGGAGTGTTCCAGGAGTTCCCCGATGCAATGACGTCGCCCGGAGGTGACGTTATTGTGCCGGTGACGTCACGTGGGACACTCTGGTTTGAGGGCAAAGCTCTATGGTTTTAGGCCAAATTTACCATAAAGTCTTGCCTTCAAACCAGAGAGCCCCGCATGACACCCCCGATGTGATGAAGTCACTTCCGGGTGACGTCATCGCATTGGGGACATCACGCTGGATGTTGACCAGGTGGCCAGTGGTGGGCTGAAGCCCAGAAAATCGAGGGTACCCCAGCCGGGACCTAGGGACTGGCAACCCTATGCCTGAATCACTGGAGAGCTGCTGTCAGTTTGAGGATATAACACTGACTTTGATGGACCCAGGGTCTGATTCAGTCTAAGGCAGCTTCATGTGTTCACGTGATGGCGCCTTAGGATAGAGGAAGGCTTCAAATTTTGTTCAGTGGAGTGGTAGAACCCAGCATAAGAATAATTATTATTATACAGTCATAAGCAGTAGCATTGCCTGTAATCACAAAGAATGGGGGGGAGGTTATTATGGTTGGCCCTAGGCTCACAGAGGCAAAAGAGGTACAATAGACTGGTGGGGAAGGGGGCTGCCATCTTCGCCTGGTATCACTTTCTACAGTCCTCACCTTGCAGACTAGAGCTTCTTAGCCAGTGGTCCTTTGCCACAAGCGTAGGAGGCAAGCCTTGCCTCATCCTAGTGTCCACACCAGCCGCTCTCCAGAAATACCAATCAAGGTGAGGCAGTAGGCCAGCTTCCTCTCAAGATGACAAATCTTTTGCTTTCCCCTTTTAACTCTGGCAATAAATCCTGCTTGCTTTTAACTTTAATGAACAAATAAACAAAAGCCAAAGTGCAGGAAATCACTCCGAGGCATGTGCACAGGGAGGTCTGCGCAACCCTCCCAGTTTTGGCAGCGCTGGGCGCAATGGAGGACTCTCCCGGCCATTCGCTCTCGAGGCTAATGGAATTACACGTAATAAATAACATTTATTAAACCCAGGCCCGCCAGGCAGTTATTTGGAGAAGAATTACTTAGCCTCATCCTCCCTAACAATGGCAGGGGCTTTTATAAGCTCTGAGCAAACAGCCATAGGAAAAGAGTGTTTGCTGAGCATACACAGACCAGCGGGAATGGGAGAGTACTATTTGCAAAGCTCGCCTGTGGACACCGAGCACCTACTAGGCACTTGTCCGGGCTTGTCCTCACGGCTGCTTTTGTGCAGAACCGTCACACATTGTTCCACACGCTAGCTGAGGACGGCCACCTAGAACCCACAGCATCACGCTGAAGAGGAGGATTCGAACTGCAGTCTAATGCAGTGGCCAATGCAATTTTATTGCCCCAATCTTTATGGGAGGATCCAGGCAATCCTGCATCCTAGTTTTCCAAGTACGACCTACCTCCTCACCCCTTTTCCTCCTTCGAGTTCCGTAAGAGAAGGGGTGTTGTTGGATATAGGGCAGATACAGCCTTAAGCAAGGCTTCCTTTCCTTTAGCCACTGTAGAAGAGCACCTTTATCTGACCAGTGCCAAGCAGCAATTCTTGCAATACAAACGATGCTGCCATTGGAAGGCATGGTCAGTCACTGCAGGAGACAACTTCCTCTTTCAGCTCCTCCCAAACTGGTTATTACAAAGCATGCTCAGAGTAGGGAGGTAGCCTGTTCTGTCCCACAAGCTCAAACCAATCACTAATAGGGCAAGATAAGTAGCAAGAGCAGACTGCACGCCTTTCACTTTGTTTCATTCACTGACTGTGCAGAGGGCCAACGAAGCAGCCCCTTGGTCTTCAGATGGTGCTTTTATGGGTACCTGAAGTTTTCTTGCCCCCAAAACAGTTGGGCTGACGATCTTTGCTTTTTGTTACCTGCACAGACCAGTCTTGTGCCAAATCACCTTACATATGAAAACATGGGACAGTCTTGTACATTCCTGGCAACTTTGCTGTATGAGGAAAGGCTGTGGCTCCAGTGGTAGAACATCTGTCTTGCCTGCAGAAGGTCCAAGACAGGTTCAATCCCCAGCATCTTCAGCTAAAATAGACCATGCAGAAGGTAGGGTTGCCAAGTCCCCCGGGGGGCTAGGAGTTTGCCTGCTTTAGGGCCCCCCAATCCACCGGCCTGGATCCAGCAGGTGGAGGGAACCCCACCCCCAAAGTGCCAGGATCGCGGCAACGTGCCAAGCGTGATGATGTCACCCAGAGGTGATGTCATTGTGCGGGGCACATTGTGGGGGGACAGGGAAAACTCTATGTCCCCCTCGAATGATAGTGGCCCCGCCCCCAACATGCCTGACATTGTGATGTCACTTCAGGGTGACGGCATTGCAGCGCACACGCCAAAGACATCCCAGAGAGGGACCAGGACACACAGCCCCGGCCACAATAAAAGTAAGACCTGGCAACTCTAGCAGAAGGTGATGTGAATGATCTCTACCTGAGACTGTGAAGAGCCACTAAAAGTACGATTGGGGCAATACTGACCTCGATAGAGCAGTGGTCTCATTTCAGCAGTATGAGGCAGCCTCTGGCATTCATGAAGGCTCACAGCTTTGTACAATATACTACAACACAGTCATCTATTAATACAGTGGCTTCTCTTTCCAGGAGTCTACAGCTTCTAAGCCTGTTGCTGGTTTTGATTTATTCTTCTAAAGAGGACTTTCATATTGTCAGAATCTTTATGGATAAAGGGATAGGAGGGTAATACTAGTCAGAAAATCATAAATTTCCTGGGGAAATGTGAGGCAGAAGTAAAGAGATTTTAATTTGGGGGTTTTTTTAATCCTATAATGTCTTGGTGATGACTCTGATTAGTTTAACTGGTTGCCAGTGGCAGGTCCCAGATTTCACACACTTATAAAATTACACAACCATGTAAATTGAATTTACTGGTTAGATACTAATGTCAGAACATTATAACAAAGATTTTAGCAATATTCGAGGTAGCTGAAATGCAACTATTTTTTTAAAGTTTTGTTTTTTAAAAAATAATTTATTTCGATTGTTGTTCTATAAAAAATTTTTAAATAGTACACCAAATGTCTCTTCAAAATAGTTTGGTTTAAAATTAAATCCAAATATGCCTCTTAAAACTAAATCAACAGCTCTTCTACCAAGCACATGAGATTGAAGTCTGCCTTTCGGTGTAAAAGATTGAATTATGTGGATACAAGGGATGACTTCGAATCTTTCATCTCTACTGTTTGGATCCCAAAAATCCGAGTTTCAATTTCACTTCTCTCTTATATGACCCGAACCCATGATTCTTTACTTTTAAGCTATCCTCCAGGTCCTTCAACCAATTTCTCCCCCCCCCCATGATATGTATGCACTTTTCAATGTTCTGCCAATAAATCGTCATTATATGCAGGGTGGGCTTGAGGTCACCCCCCAAAAGGTACCTCAATGTACAACCATCACCTCCTAAGCCCATGCCATCACCAGCTAGCTATAAGCCGCATCCCTGCAGCAACACTGCAGGGGCTTGCATTGGATCCTGCTGGGAGCTGTGCAGGCCCAGGACAGTGTCCTGCTTGCAGATGTTCTCACAAGCACCATGGGATGGAGACAGCTCTGGTCGCCCTCACAGACGACCTCCGGAGGCATCTGGATCGGGGTGGGGCGGCGGTGCTGTTGCTGTTCGACCTGTCGGCAGCATTTGACACGGTCGATCACCAGCTACTTGCCCACCGCCTCGCCGACACGGGATCCAGGGGCTTGCCTTGCAATGGCTCGTCTCCTTTCTCCAAGTCGGGGACAAAGGGTGGCTATTGGGGAGCAGCTGTCCCAAAGGCACCCACTAATCTGTGGAGTGCCTCAAGGGGCAGTGCTTTCCTCAATGTTATTTAACATCTACATGCGCCCCCTTGCCCAGATTGCCCGGAGGCATGGGCTAGGGTGTCACCAATATGCGGATGACACCCAGCTCTATCTGTTGTTGGGCAGTCAGCCTGATTCCACCCCGGAAGACCTGGACCGGGGGTTACAGGACATGGCTGGATGGCTTAGGCTGAGTTGACTGAAATTGAATCCGACGAGGATGGAGGTCCTGTGCTTGAATCAGAGCGGTCCGGGGGTAGGGATCCCATTACCGGCCTTCGATGGGGCACTGTTGGTGCCAGCACCAAAGGTCAGGAGTTTGGGAGTGCTCATGGAGGCCCAGGTAGCAGCTGCTGCCAAAACAGCCTTTTACCAACTTCGGCAGATTAGGCAGTTGGTTCCCTTCCTCAAATGCAATGATCTGGCTTCGATGATCCATACAATGGTCACCTCGAGGTTTGACTACTGCCACACTCTCTATGCGGGAGCACATCCAGTCTGTGCTAAAGACACTGCACTGGCTGCCACCAGCATATCAGATTCGCTTCAAGGTGCTGGTTTTGACCTTTAAAGCCCTTTATGGTCAGGGACCTGCCTACCTGAGGGACCGCCTTTCCCCACATGTTCCCCAGAGAGCACTAAGATCAGGATCACAAAACCGCTTGGCTCTCCCTGGTCCGAAGGACGCCAGGCTGACATCGACCAGGACCAGGGTGTTTTCTTTGGCAGCTCCGACCTGCTGGAACAAGCTCCCTGGCGAGATCAGGGCCCTGCGGGATCTCTCACAGTTCCGCAGGGCCGTGAAAACGGGGCTTTTCTGGCAGGCATTTCAATAGGAGCTGCACTTTATCAGCTAAGCCCTGTGCCGACCTAGAGCTAGAAGCTATCTAGAATGGTATCCGCTGCTGAATGTGTTCATGAATGCACTTTATTATACTGTACTGCCATTGATATATTAACGGTCTTATGTCATGTTTTATGTATTTTTATTGTGATATGTAACTTGTTTTATTGGTTTTATGTAAGCCGCCCTGAGACAGCTTCGGCGGGGAGGGTGGGGTAAAAGTTGAAACAATAAATAAATAAATTTAAATTAATTAATTAATTAAAATAAATAAATAAATAAATCCGTCCAGCAGCCAATAGAGACAAGGCAAGCAGGGGCAGCAACCACTTGTCAGAGGTGCTGATTTCAAAACAGCCAGAGGTGAACTGAGGCTATTTATAGGAGTTTGTGCCTGCAGTGGCCTGGAGTCTGCAAGCACTTAAAACAAGACTGCAAAGCCTCACAGTGAAGCTTACTCCTCTAATGCAGAGGAGAGGCCCCAGGTGGCTAGCCATGCTCTATGCCAGTCTGAGATGTCCTTCCTTCTACACCCTGGCTTTCCACTTTCTCCAGTTCTGGGACAACCATGGGGTCCCCGGCAATAAACGAATTTCCTCAGTGAGTTCTCAGAAGTCCCAGTCTCTGGACCTGCTTCTGGTCATGGACCACTTGGGCTTCTGCCCCAGCAGTCACAGCTGGCTGCATGTTTCCCTGACAGCCCTCGGGAGTCAGAGGGCCCTCCGGATCTGCCAGGGTTTGGACTTCCATGGGGCCAGCCACCCTGACATCCCCATCCTCTGCGGAGGACTCAGCAGGCATAACCTTCACAGAGAATGGCAATCATCTCCCATGCCACTGATGGCTAGGAGTGAGCTGGGCCCCTGCAATGCTTTGGCATCCACCTTATTCTGTGGCCCCAAGCAGTGGCTTCGTGGGGGAACCAGCCCTGATTATATGTTGCATGCAGTGTTCCCTCTAAGCGGAGTTAGTGTGAGCTAGCTCACAGTTTATTAGCCACACATTTTTGTCTTAGCTCAGGAAGGATGGTTCCGGAGCAAACTAATTTATGCAGTAACCAAATCGCTCGTTCACAGCTTTAATGCCAGCAGCTCACAAAGTAGAATTTTTGCTCACAAGACTCCACAGCTTAGAGGGAGCATTGCTCACAGGGTGTCTGTTGTGGGGAGGGGAATAACTAACTGGGGAAAGCACACACTCAAATCTATTGCCAAAAACTGCCATGGAAGAGAAGGAGAAACAAATGCAGAGGATAAGGAACATCTACCCATCCCTCAAAAGCACCTGCCTTGAGGCCAGCCATTACAAACAGAACACAACAAGTCATGCAATGGATTCCCGAATATGGAAAATTATTGATGTTTATTAATTTTAAGGCATTTTTACCCCACCTTTCTCCTTAAAAGGACTCAAATACACTGGCAGGAAACAAACAATTAAAACCTACATGAATCTAAGACTAAAACGACTTTAGATAACTGGAAAACCTTTAGCTACTGCAAAGCCCATCTGAATAAGGCAGTCTTATATTGCGGTCAAAATGCTAGTAATTCAGGAGCCTTTGTGACCTATACAAGAAGGCTATGTTACCAAGCCAGGAGCCACTACCAAGCCAGGAGCATGCAGATGTAGATCTGATCTGCCCACATGATGGCACTGCAACTAGGCCTTGGTCTGATGAGTGAAGCTGTCACCTAGGACTGTACTGCGAGAGGCAATCCCGAAAATATGTGGTTCTAGGGCCATAAAGCCTTTTTAAGGCCATAATCAGCACCTTTAATTGGTTCTAGCAATAAACATTTAATTGCTCTGTCAACTCAACTGCACCTATGTTTGATTTTCATCTCATGGAGGAACGTTATTCTGTCTGGTAGCTACCACTCCATTCCTTCCTCGTCCAAGTTTCAAAGAGCTATTGAGGGTCCTGAGAGAGGCTTACAGTGATTCCTCCGCCCCCCACCCTTCCCACTCTGAATAGCCGATGCCCGTGCCATATCACAAGCCGCTTTTGAAAGCCCCTAATCCAGCACTGGGGGCAATTTCATCTGGCCCTTGACAACCGTGCCAAATCTTAACCAAGGCCTGGTAAAAGCCTGCTGACAGCTTAACTTTTACAAAAAGAAAACTTTTCAAAAGTGGGGGAAAAGGAACCTGGGATATTCCACACTAGAATGTTACAGCTTTCTTGAGTTTTCACATGGGATGTCCTAGGCATGCCCAAACCCATGTACCCCATGACTGTGAAGCCTTCACTTCTAGGTGGTCCTGTCTTTATTACAGAGCCTGTACAATTGTTGGGCTTGGGCAGCAAAATATGCTTTCAGCACTTTCTGGAGAACACAAGTTGGCCAATCCTGCTTGCTGCATCTTTCCACCTGACACTATCTGCACCTATGTTAGAACTGATAACCTTTTGTCCCTCAGGGGACAAAACTCACCAACAGCACAAGAAATAGACTGATACTTTGTGAGTGGTGCCAGACAGAGAATATGACAGGGTGAAACAATAAACACACACAGGGCAGGAAATGGCTGCAGCTTCCCAGCAAAGCTATCAAGTGATGAGCGGATGGCCAAATGTGGGTAGGTTTGTCATTCCCATTTGTGGAGGATCAGAAGAACTTATAACAGTTTAGGAGTTACCTGGTGGCCTGGTTTAGATCAGTATTGATCTTTCTGGATTTTACTTTTAGTTCAAACTCAACACAAAGCATGTAGCAATTGTTAATTTTTATATACAGCAAACGTGTACCTACAGGAGAATCCCCCCCCCCAAAAAAAGTAGGAAATCAAGGACACCTGGAATAACAAGTATGGAGCTAACTGCAGGCCTGGGTAAGAAATGTTTCCGTATTCACACTAATCTTCTCTCTCCTTATATATAATTGTGAAGTGGGGTGGCCCTTTCTGAACATTCCACATGCTCCTAAATGAGTTGGCTCCATGATGTGTCACTCAGAAGCTGTCCCTATCCACTAGCTGCGTTGCCTGTGTCCCGCCCACAGAAGCGGTGGCTGCCAAAACTTTCCTCAGAAGACAGTTGCTTCGCTACAGTGAACACAGGTACTGTCTTTGCTCTTCTCACCAGACTACGATTGATTCCCTCAGGGGACAAAACCCACCATCTGTAGCCTCCAAGCCAGGTTTGCTGAGGCAACACTTTTCAGAATGGGGGGGGGGAAATCTGTTGTCCGGAGTTCAGTTGTGATACCAGGTGATACCAGACAACAGAGATCATTGTTGACAATCTCCAGGTGAGGGCTGGAGATCACTCAGAATTAACTGCTCTCTGGATGGCAGAGATCAGTTCCTCTGGAGAAAATGGTAGACTCTCTGTCTTTATACCTTGCTGAGACAGCCAGTGTGATGTAGCAGTCAGGGCTTCAAAGCAGGGTAGAGGCTGTGGGGGCGGGGGGGGAGATGGAATGCTGAAGTCAGAGAGGCAGATAAAGGTAGGTTGATGATTGGCTGGGAAGGAGAAAGGGTTGCGAACTCCACGTTGGAAAATTCCTGGAGATTTGAGGGATGGAGCCTGGAGAGGATGAGGTTTGAGGAGGGGTGGGACCTCAGACAGGTACAATGCCATAGACTCCACCCTCCAAACCAGCCACTCCCTCCTGGGGAACCACTGTTGCCAATCTCCAGGTGAGGGCTGGAGATTACTCAGAATTACAACTGTTCTCCAGGAGGGAGGGGAGAGAAGATGGAAAGCTGAAGTCAGACGGGCAGATAACAGCAGGTTAATGGTTGGCTGGGAAGGAGATAGGGTTGCCAAGTCCTGGATGGAAAATTCCTGGAGATTTGAGGGATGGAGCCTGGAGAGGGTGAGGTTTGAAGAGGGGTTGGACCTCAGACAGGTACAATGCCGTAGACTGCCCCCTCCAAACCAGCCATTTCCTCCTGGGGAACAGTTTTTGCCAATCTCCAGGTGGGGGCTGGAGATCACTCAGAATTACAACTGCTCTTCAGAAGGCAGAGATCAGTTCCCCTGGAGACAACGGTTAGCTCTGGGTCATTATACCCTGGTGAGGTCACCACAGCAAATTAACACTGAGTGCCCAAGGCCAGGGCACCCACCCAGAGCCTCTTTCTAGAGCTCATTGTATTTATTTCCACAAAAAGCCTTATTCCTAGTAATACATAAAAGTGTTTTCCACTTAGATTTATCATGCACCCTCCCCAATCAGAATCTCTAAAAACTGCTGCTTAGAGATTCCCAGAACGACTCTCCAAGCCTCCAATTGCAAAATAAACTGTGCTTGACCTCACAGTGTCCTATACCTTCCCTTCCCTCTTGACACAAAAGCTCTCCTCCAAGCCAAAAGCAAAGAGACGTCATTTCGCAATCTCTAGTGGACTCCAGCCTTGCGGTCGCACCATGGCAATGAGTGCCAATATGGCCTCCTATTTGGCAACGAAGCAGCCACATGTACCCAGATGCTGAATCAATCTGGAAAACATCAGAACATTTGTGTGTGGTAAGAGAAGGCTGTGTTTTGCAATTCAGGGGCTTTAAACTACCTTATTCCAGTAAGTTATCCAGAACTTTTAAAAAATGGGGCCACAGGAACAAAACAAAAACTGCAGCTGCCTTTCTAAGTCTTGCAGTTTGTGGAGGGGAGGAGGCTCAACACAGAAAGTTGGGAAATGGAAATGAGTCATGCATATGTTGCATTTGACTCGTGTTGGGGCTATCTTTGGTTAGAGGAAGGAACAGGCTGGTGGTTGCTGACCAATCGATTTCACTGAGTTTGTTTCCTATGGATGTGCAGATCTGCAAAGGGGGCATCTAACCAAGCTCTTTGCCTTTCAGCAAGACTAAATGTATTGACTGGATGCATGCATGTGGTAGGGTACCACCACCCTTCATGTCACTGACAAATGGTCACCCGCTGCATTTACGAGGAAAAGACAGGACCCAATGCAGCAACACTGGCCACAGTCATTGTGTGAGCCAGACCCGGCTCAAGTTAGCCAGTCCCAGCTCGGACAATGTGAGGTGGAGCCAGCAGAGACATCTGGGAAACATGCAGGAAGCAGAGGCTAGAGAGAAGAATGATGGGGGGGGGGCTCCCTGCTGCAGGGCGGATGGATCCCTGCTGCAGTTGAGCAGGGGAAATAGATGGACAAGACAAGCTTGGAGCAACAAACTGAGAACTTGGGAACTTAACCCTTGTTGAAAGACTGGTCCCAGGTGCTCGTCTCCAGAGGCCAGGCAGGTAATGAACAGCAGCAAGGCCTTCTCTGAGGGGGAACTCCACGTATGGAATAACTTCCCATGGGGCATTTGTATGTATAATGGAATGGAAGGCACTTTTATAAAGGAATATGATTGTAGTATATCCCACAATTTATTCTATGTATCAGCTTGCTCTTACTGCATTACTTTCTACGAAAGAGCCAGCATGGTGTAATGGTTAAGAGTGGCAGGGCTCTAATCTGGAGAACCGGGTTTGATTCCCCACTCCTCCACATACAGCCAGCTGGCAGACCTTGGGCCAGTCACATGGTTCCCTCAAAGCTCTTTCAGACCCACCTGCCTCAGAGGGTGTCTGTTGTGCAGAAGGGAAGGTGATTAAAAGCCACTCTGAGACTTCTTTGGGTTGTGAATGGTAGGGTATAAAACCAACTCCTCTTTCTCTTCTTCTAATATTGTGATTCCACATTTTTCCATTGTTTACAACACATCATAAAAAAGTAAAAATTCCCTTGCTCAAAAGCCAGTCGAGTCCGACTCTAGGGTTGCGGTGCTCATCTCCGTTTCAAAGCCGAAGAGCCAGCGCTGTCCGAAGACGTTTCCGTGGTCATGTGGCTGGCATGACTAAGCACCAAGGCGCACGGAACGCTGTAACCTTCCCACCGAAGTGGTACCTATTTATCTACTTGCAATTTCTTGCTTTCAAACTGCTAGGCTGGCAGGAACAACACATCATACCAGATGCCATTTTTGCAATGTTTCTAATTTTTATGACCCCAGTTCTGTTGCGTTTTTGTTGGACGTCTCATGCTATTCGACTGCATTGTTTTGCACTGTCTATTCCGGAGTCCCCAACCTTTTTGAGCCTGTGGACACCTTTGGAATTCGGAGACAGGGTAGTGGGCACAATCACAAAATGGCTAACATGGGAAGTGCCACAGAAAAAATGGAAAGAGGTCCCAGTACAAAAGCAAACAAGAAAGAAACCACACAGTAAAGACCTCTGCAAAGCATATGCAAATTGATACCATGAATAAATATAATCTGTATATATAATTTTCATGTGAAAAACACAAAAATCCAAAGTAACATGTGACAATATCCAAAACTCTACTTAAAGTATGAGGTATACAAACATGAAGATTATGGCCCTGACCTGGATAGCGCAGGCAAGCCCAATCTCATCAGATCTTGGAAGCTAAGCAGGGCCGGCCCTGGCTAGTATTTGGATGGGAGACCTCCTTGGAATACCAGAGGCAGGAGGCAGTGGCAGGCAATGGCAAACCACCTCTGAATGTCCCTTGTCTTCAAGCCCCACTGGGGGTTGCCAGAAGTCAGCTTGACTTGATGGCAAAAAAAAAAAAATTAAAAAAAGTTTAAAAACCCATGAAGATTATGTAAGATATTTCCATCAAAACGTTGGATGTAAAGGTTTTATATTTTAAAAATCATATTTGGAAACAGCACTCTGGAGAGAAAAAACTGTGTGGTCTTTGTCCTTGTCTTTGCTAACGTTCAAGGGTAAGGCTGTGTTCTCCTTCCTTTAGCGCCTGTCTCAGGGATGCATTATCCAGAAGCAGTAGCAGCATAAAGAGCGAGTGATTCACCCTTCCTCATAGAGCCTGGTCTGCTAACTCTACAAAACCATGCAATCAGAATGAATTAAGCAAACTGATGCAAATAGTACTTTAACATGTAATTCTCGCTTGGCACTTCGCCCTGGCTGAAGTTCCTCCATTACAATTCCTCCCCCATGCATTGTTAGTACTTGAGCTACCAGTGTAATAATCCATGCTGAATCAGAAGTATATGCTTCGGAACCTTCAATCTGGGCTTTACTGTAGCTAAATTCAAATCTCTCCTCAGCCAAAATGCTCAAGAGATGTTTTGGGTCTCTCTCTCTCCCCCCCCCACTCACTCACACACGCGCACGCGCACGCACACCATAACCTACCTTACAGAGTTTTTGTGATGTTAAGAGGTAATAAAAACGTAAGTAAGAGGCATGAGAGGGGAAAACACCCAAAGTACAGATGGGTTAATTGCAAATGTTGTTACTGTAAGGAGCGAAAGGAAATAGGAGGGGAAGAGATGGAACTGTGGACAGCCATTTCTTTGAGGAATAAAATTTAACATGGAAATGTCAGGCGAGGCTCTTAATATCATCCGCTGCTGCAAGGAATGTTACACCACTCCACTGCATTTTAGCGAAAAGATAAGAATCTGAAATTAATATCCTCCCAAGCATCCTTTTCCTTCTCCCCTGCTATAAATCCGATAAAGCCTTGTAAACAAGCTGTTATGGCCGTGTCGCTTATTAAGCCCTGTGCTCGTGTATAAAAAAGCAGGATTTAGAAACCAGCTTCGGGGCAATTTGTACTATGATGCCAAAGGAACAATAGCCCTTTTCCCTTCCGTGCTCAATCTTACCTTGGAATCCAAAAAAGGGTTGTAAATTAAGCAGCTTAAACGGCATAACCCCTCCAAAAAGACAACCTTACTGTTGCTAGTTGTTTTTTTCAGAGGCATTCAAGGCCAAACTCTATTTTACATACAGATCTATGTCAGCACATATAAGAACTTTAAATGCTTAAATAAACAAACGGGCGGGGGGCTCATCACCATATACCACTTCAGCCTGCACATCTGGATGACAACTTTTTGGAGTGCCTTATTTGGAGAGCCACTAGCATGAAAAACAGAGGATTGGAAAGTTGGAGAAACAGTGCAGACCAGCCCACAGTTAGTAGCGTCCTTAAACCTGGTTAAGACCGCTATCATACACGGAAACCTATCACTTATCTTACATTGCCATCTTAAACAGAGATTAAACCCTTCAAAGCCCACTGACTTCCATGAATTGTGTGCCTGTTAAGTGCCATCAAGTCCATTCCATGGTGACCCTTCGAACTGCTAGGTTGGCAGGAGCTGGAACTAGAGACGGGAGCTCACTCCGTCATGCGGCACCCTGGGTCTCGAACTGCTGAACTACCGACCTTCCACAGCCTGCAGTTCAGCGTCTTAACCACTTGAGCCACCGCAGCTCCTTTTCCTTACAGGGATGTAAAATGTTTTAGGACAGCACTGATAGTGAACTAACCCTAGCTCTCTGCAGGGCACCCCTATGGAGACGCCAGTGAAAAATGGCTGCCAGCTGGCACATAAAGAAGGAAAATTAGCTTATAGCTATGGACTGCTTGGTACAGATATAATGCTTAATCCTGATTAACAGAAATCATGACTTGGAAATCCACTTAAAACTGTGCTTTCACCATGCCGTTTTGCACCTGTTAATTTTGGTTGGGTTGTTCAGTTCTAATATGGAATCATGATAAGTAACGAAAAACAGAACTGTAGTTCAGCAATTATGTGTGTCTGCTTAGGCCTCTGCCATAGGCCATGCCTTCTATTGCAAAAGTAACTGACAATCAGGGATCATTTCCTGCAGGAGCGCACAGGAGCAGAGCTCCAGCAGTAAAGAGCCCAGGGGGCGGGCACATGCAACAAGCCCCACCCCCTGCTCCCAGCAGCCCTCAGTCAGAGCAAGAAGCAGCCAGATAAGTTGCAGAGCTCCCCCCGACCCCCCAGTCCAAAACAATCCAGTGGCACCTTTAAGACCAAGTTTTATGCAGGTACAAGCTCTCCCTCTTCTGCGAGGACAGATCTGCACGTCCCCCCCCCCCAATAGCTAGCAATCCAAAAACGTCCAGTGGAGCCTGAGTGGTGGGTGTTGCCTTCTGACAAACGTCCGGTGATGTCAGGGTGTGTGGCATATGCAAATAAGTTATGCTAATGAACTCCTACACCTCTTTTTCTATGAAATGACCCCTGCTGACAATGATCCTGAAAGCTCAGGAACTAGTCTAGAAGGTCCCTCAATACTTTCAGGGGTTGGGAAGAGAATCTATGGGAGGGTAGGTGCTCTACTGATCTCCAAGCACGGAGAACAAAATGGCCTGGAACAGGACTGCATTCTATGAAGAGGAGGAGACTGGATTTATACCCCGCCCTTCACTCAGAGCCTCAGAGCGGCTTACAATCTCCTTTCCCTTCTCCCCACAACAGACACCCTGTGAGGTAGGTGGGGCTGAGAGAGCTCCTTCAAGAACTGCTCTTGAGAGAACAGCTCTGAGAGAACTTGTGACTGACCCAAGGTCACACCAGCAGCTGCACGTGCAGGAGTGGGGAATCGAGTCCAGTTCTCCCATATTAGAGTCCACGCTCTTAACCACTACACTAAACTGGCTCACTCAAAACACGGGTTGGACAGCTGTTTGCACAGTGCTATTAACAGGCAGAGCCTGTTTCCACTCATGCTCCAAGTCCCGACGGCAGAAGAACATCTTTGGATTTAGCTTCACTTATCTTGTGCAATGTTCCGTTGTGACACTTAAATGTCCTTCTATGAGGATATGATGCTTTCCGCACGCAGAAGGGTATGCCTGCATCAGCCTCGAAGAGGAAACTGGAAGCAGCCTGGGTCTCCTCTGACATCTGCCCTTTGAGTGGATCCTCCTCTCACTAAGAGAGCTATGGGCCAAGGGTTAAATGGTCTGTCTATTTAGCCTGTTCTCTTCAAGTATACACACACAGGCATACAATTTCAAAGAACATGGAAGTAATCCAGCACTGGCAAGACAAGGAGAATGTAACAGGCCAGGCAAAAACCATCACTCTTTTCACAGCTCCTGCCCTGGAGCAAAAGATTCTGGTAGTTTTCTGCTGACAGCCAGAAAGGTGTTATCAGGGCTCTACTCTCCTGTTGCCTGAAATGCTGCAGAGAAGAACAATTCCAAAAATAGAAGCTCGCAGGACAAGCCAAAGACAGCAAAAGACGGGTGCTTGTCTCAGAGTCGCCAGACATGTCCGATTTGAAGAGAATGTCCCTTGCCTCAGCATTTAGCCTGATGAAGGGTTCTGGGGGAGTCTCAAAAGCATGCACACTTTCCCAGGTATTCTAATAAAAAGGTGCTTCTCAGACTTTTCTACAGCTGACTACGATCTTGGCACCAGGGCCATTATGTTCCTACATCCAGAAACTCTGATCTGCCAGCCAGATCATCTCCCTTTGCGTATCAATGCCCAAGGAGTTGATTAAGAAGCTTCTGTCTTCCCAGCCTGGATTGCGCAGTCAGCCTTTTCATGACTTTTGCAACTGCTTTGCATTTACATGGCACTTTATGCATCCCCCCCCCTTACCACCTATATATCTCTGGCCAGTTTCTTCATATCCTCCATGCATCTGATGAAGAGAGCTGTGTTTCTCAAAAGCTCATGCTACAATAACGTTTGTTAGTCTTAAAGGTGCTACTGGGCTTTTTACTATGTTGCAGCAACAGACTAACGCAGCTAACTTTTCTGAAGCTGCTCTCCGCAACGTTTCTGCAAATGCTGTTCCTCTCTCTTGTCTGAACAGACGGTGATCTTCATTCCTGTAGGATCTTTTTCAGCTTCCCATGACCAGGGCTATGTGCACTCCGTGGTTAAACAAACGTAAGCTTTAAAAAAAAAAAAATGAATCAAATTCTAAACCAAGAATACCTTAATTCTGCAACCTGCATAAAAGTTTCAGAAATTGAGTTAATTTACATGTTCTTCCCTGGCTTTGCATTTATTTATTTATTTCTATTTATATCCCACCCTCCCCGCAAGCAAACTCAGGGCGGTCACAACAGTATTACAAAACCATGAAAACAGTTATAATAATAAATAACTGAAACAATTAAAAGCAGGTAGCACAATAAATTAGGAAAATACAGCAATCCCAAATGGCTGGAGGCTACTAGGACATAAACCAAAGGACAGTGGAGATCTTATTAACGTGGGCCGTATACAGTTTATTGTTCTGCAGTTTCGAAAGTTTGTGTAATTCTGCGTAATGAATTCTGATTGTGGAATTCATAGGGAGGGCAGGGTCAGGTCACGGAGGCGAGGCTCCCTAACCACTAACATGCTACCTAGCCACCTCTCCGGGAGCCTCAGAGTTCAGCACACTTTGACTGGATACTTTCTTCTCAGGAGGAAATGTGGGAAAGCCGTTCCTTTTTAAAACAGAAACTGAGAATCTCAGAAACAGATTTTTTGTTTTCTGCCTGCTATTACATTCTATGCTGTTTCTGTGCTCCTGAGGAACCACAGTATACACACGGCCTTGCTCATCGTGTCAAAGATGAAGCAAGGATACTGGGACAGAATCGTCAAAAGGTTGCCTTGAATGCAGCTTCACTTACCAATTGGGGATTTAACTCTGCCAAGACCTCTAAAAGTAGAAAGTGAACTGTGTGCAATTTTGGCTATGCAAAAAAGGCCACGTTGCTTGGCTATAAGGGACTCAAACTTGCTCTGGATTATCATGAATACATCGAAACATAAGAAGAACCCTGCTGAGTCAGATCACAGGTTGTGCAAGATCCTCTTTTGCACAGCGGCCAGCACAGACGCCCCCTGGGAAGCCTACAACACAGGATGAAAGCCAACAGTGCTTCCCCGATGTTGCCCTCCCTGACACCAGACACAGAAAGGTTATCCTTCTTCTCCCATCAAACTTCTCTTTTCAGAGCTTCGTCTTTTGCAAGCCATCCTTCCTGGAGAACTGTAGGACACCTGAAAGAGGCTTCTTTCCTAGAAGGTGTGGTATCTCCTCCGCCTTGTCTCGTACCTATCGACTACATTACAGAAAGTGGTGGATCATTCTGGACAGGAGCATAAAAACATGCCCCTGCCTCAGTGGCAGAACCAGCAATCGGAGTGGGAGAGGACAGCATCCACACACCTGGTTCCCCACACTGCTTGCTCCTGCTGCTACAAAGCTACAGCGTGGCTCAGCAAGGAGGAGGAGGAGGAGGAAGAGGAGGAGGAGGAGGTTGGATTTATACCCCGCCCTTCACTTAGAGTCTCAGAGTGGCTTACAAACTCCTTTCCTTTCCTCTCCCCAGACTGTGAGGTAGGTGGGGCTGAGAGAGCTCCGAGAGAGCTGTGACTGACCCAAGGTCACCCAGCTAGCTTTGGGTGGAGGAGAGGGGACTCAAACTTGGTTCCCAAGATTAGAGTCCTGCTGGTCTTAACCACCACCACCATCATAATCATCATTTAGATTTATGAATCGCCCAATCCCGCAAGTGGGCTCTGGGCGATTCACAGCATTAAAAAAGATAAAATACAACCAGCATGATAAAATCATTACCGTGCACCTATAAAACAATCAATCCAGTTGGCGATCAATCCTTTTTGTCAGTTGCCATGCTCTCTGTGAAGTTGGGTGGGGAAGGGAATGCAGGGCCAAAAGTAAGAAAAGGAGGGTGCCCGTTTTAACCGTCGTTGTCCTCAACTAAAAGCCTGGTGGAACATCTCTGCCTTACGGGCCCTGCGGAATTGCATCACCAAACGAAGCCCTTTAAAGGGCCCACAGTGGGTGGGAATGAAGAGTGTGGTTGTTCCACATACTGGCTGCAGGTGAAACATCCACACGGACGCTCTGCCTGTGGCCTCCTCCCTTGAACTGGATTCAAGGAAGTTTCCCTTCAGTCTGATTTCAAAGAGAAAGCCCCCGGGGGGGCCACAAGCCCAAATGAGCATGATTTCACGTGGACACAAGGTAAGTCACAGCCAATCACGTTGCCTTCAACAAACCATACTACGGTTCGTTTCAACATTGTACGGGTGACAAGTTGTTAAAGGCTTTACAAAGCAAGAGCTGTGAATCACTTCTGTTGCACAATGCATATCTAATTTTCCTAAGCTCCACAGGGGGAGGGGGGAGCTCAGTTTACAATTTATACCCCTTTAGCATTCTGAAGGAAGACCAGTTACCAATATACTAAGAAGCAGTTTATGAGAGCCCAGGGCGCAGAGGAACCAAGAGCAGATGGCAAAGACCAGGAATGCACTCTTCTGTAGACTCTTAGTATGATCTTCCTCTGTGTTGCAATTAACCTATTTGGTACTATCTTGATTTGTGTTGCTCTATACAGCCACTGTGATGCAGTGGTCACTTGCTCCTCTATCATATCCTGTGACTGACCGTGTTGACTTGACCTTCCGATCCTTCTCCTCGGTCTTTCCCACCTAAAATTGAGGACAGTAACATAGAATTGGAAGGGACCTCCAGGGTCATCTAGTCCAACCCCTCGCACAATGCAGGAAATTCACAAATACCTTCCCCCACACACACACACCCAGTGACCGCTGTTTCACACCCAGATTACAAAAAACCTCCAGGATCTCCAGCCAAACTGGCATGGAGAAAAATTGCTTCCTGACCCCAATGTGGTGATCAGCATTTCCCTGATCATACCACCTCTCAGTCGTCTCCTCTCCAGGCTATCAGTCAGTGGCTTCTTCTGTGGACAAGCACATTAAAGTATCAAAAATGATGGTGACTGCCCCAATAAACTGCCTTCTGCTCCATCCTATCGTCACCACTGCGCCACACCTCCTTCCTTTGTCATTGTGTTCACACAGTGGCAGGCACTGACAAGCTAGTGGCAACTCAAAAGCAGTGGCCACTGGGAACTGGGGGCAAACTGAGCAGCACTGCAAAAGCTTCTCTGACTGACCTAAACAGGAACAGCAGCAGCAACAAAACCCCACACAACCATCAGCAGCCATTGGCATCAGACTCTGGTGTACCAGGGTAAGAGGCAAAAAGAAGGAATCTCCAGTGAATCTTTCATTCTTCACAGTACCTCACATTCCTGAAGGTTATCATAAATAATTCATTGCATTTTTCAAAAAAAGCTAATGTCATTGTCACACAATTACAGCAAACGAATTCATTTTGGTAACTGGCATGACCGTCAAACCCGTCGGTGATTATATCTTTTTGTTGCTGATGACGTTTGGATGGCGTTTGTGCTTTAAAAGTGTCTTATTATTTGAGAAACAATTAAACGGTCAATGGACCACATTCATATTTTGGCCATTTAAATACCCAACCTGCAAGGGGGGGGGGGCATCACAAAAACATGTCCCTTGTCACATACAACTTCACCATGCGGCCAGTGGCTTGGCATCCACTGATGCCACAAAAAGCCAGCGTTGTATAGTGGCTAGAATATTTGACTAGGATCTGGGAGACCCCAGTTTGAATCCCCACTCTGCCATGGCAGCTTGCTGGGTGACCTCAGGCCGGTCACACACTTTCAGCCTAAGCTACTAAACAGGGTTGTTGTGATAATAAAACGGAGGAGAAGAGAAGGATGTCAGCTGCTGGGGGGAAAGGGGCGACCTAAATGAAATAAATAAATAATACAGTGGTTTGCTTGAGTTTAGCAACCTGGATAACATCACAATTCTCCAATCCCAGACTTTCCCTGAATTTCTGGGGAAAGGACTGGTCTTGGCCCCAGTGCCCCTGTTAGAAAGCCTTAATATGTCACAACCATCCTCTCCACCAAGCCTCCTCCTGGGAGGATTCTGCCCTCAAGACAGGTGTGTGCAGGAAGAGACACGTGGCAGGAGTGGCCTTGATACAAACCCTGGAACCGCCCATCGGCTCCACTCCCAAGTTAGTCAGGACAGGAGCAGACGGGTTCTTTGGGGAGAAGCCTGCCCTGCCACAGTTGCTAAGAGGGTGCTGGAGGTTACTGGTCCTTTGGTGTGGACCCTTGGCATCGATTATCAGGAATAGGACCAGGGAGTTTGTGGGGGATTGAGAGTGGGAAATCAGTACATAGCAGCCCTCACACTCACTCACACACACACACACACACACACACACAAAGACAAGTATATTCATAAGCCACCCTGAAGATCCTAAATGGTGGAACGGTCATCTTTGGACTATTGCACAGTGTTCGGGGCAAAGAGTTGTCTGGCTGTTTTTCCTTTATTAAATTGTTGTTGTTGGTTGCTGCTATTATTATTATGGGTGTTGCCTCCCACAGTGGTTCTCTGGGAACCTGCAGGATTGAATGATCAATTGACAACAGAGAAGTGCAAACCCATATACCAAGCTGAAATCACCTTTCCTGTGGTACATGCTGGAGAGATCCGAAAAGAGGACCACAGTGACAGCAAGGGAATGACCCACGGGTGATAACTAGAGCCCAAGGTACAGAGAAGTAAGGCCTTCAGTTTCTGCTCTCCACGCTTACAACAGAAAGTTAACATTTTTTCCCCATATCTCACAGGAGACCATAGAGTAAAGACAAAATGAATAATGGCTGCATTCAGAATTCACAAGCCAACTATGGGCCACGTGAGACAAGAACTCTGATTTTGTAACATGGAAAAAACAACAACCAGGAATGTAGACTTTAAGACTCTACTATAATCATCTATGATTGGGTTCCAATAGTAGTCTGTGACCCTAAGGAAGCATGGCCTCGTCTCCTCCTAGGATTATCTAGGCGACGCTCAGAGCTTTAAGAGTAGGTCGGGCAGGATATTTAATGTTTTAATGACGCTTCAACACTCACCCTTAGGTTTTACAAATGCATTGTTTATGATTGGGAAGCCTGGTTGCTTTCCAAGAAAGTTGTTCTCGATGGAGGCCCCATTTGAAGGAACATGTAAGGCAATTTGTCAGACAGAAATTTAGTCTCCAATTCCTCTTTGGCAGTACTGAAGAGAACTTAATCTGCTCCCTGGGCTTGTTGAGACACCTGAGTACTCCTCACCTTCCAGAAACACAGGGTGGAGAATTTCAGTCGAGGAGTGTGAGGGCTCTCCAAGGCGTGCTCACCCACTTTGCGTATTGTGCACTGTTCCAACAAGTAAGCTAAGCGTGTGTGTGTGTGTGTGAGAGAGAGAGAGAGAGAGAGAGAGAGAGAGAGAGAGAGAGAGAGAGAGAGAGAGAGAGAGAGAGAGAGAGAGAGAGAGAGAGAGAGAGAGAGAGAGAGAGAGAGAGAGAGAGAGAGAGAGAGAGAGAGAGAGAGAGAGAGAGAGAGAGAGAGAGAGAGAGAGAGAGAGAGAACCATCAAGTCACAGTTGATTTTATGACAACCTCTCATGGGTTTCCAAGGCAAGAGAAGTTCAAAGCTGGTTTGCCACGGCCTGCCTCTGCGTTAGTGACCCTTGACGTCCTTGGTGGTTTCCCACGCAGGCTGATCTGCTCTGAGCCTGTAGACGAGGGATTAACGGATCCAAATACAGGCCCCCCTTCATATTCCTGTCCCTTCATTGACTTCACACAGAAGAGGAGGATCTGTGGCAATGGGACCCACAGGCAGGTCATACAGGGGGGTTGGCCCACTACTCAATGCCACCGTCCTCCCTTTTCAAAGTGGGTCTCCAAGAACACTAGTCACCACGGGCAAGACCTGAGAACTAAGACAACTGCCTCTTAAATTCAAAATTCCTACCTGCCCTCAAGATAACCAGCCTGGAGAAAAGTGAAACGACAAGCCAGCTGGGTTTATACATGGCTGGAAGTGAGAGAGTTCAGCCAGTAGACGAGACATTTGAAGCAGCAGATGAAGAAAGGGATAGGATTTTGGGCAAGGAGACACAACCCTGGGCCAATTAAGCTGATCGCAACTTTGTCTGGAAGCCCAACACTAAGCCTTGAGGCTGTTTTTGTGCATCTCTAGCTAAACACGAGCCTAAGAACATGTACTGACCTCCCAGTACATGTTTTAACTCTGTTAAAACCTTTTAAGATAGAATACCCACCTTTGAGCAGACACACTCTACTTGATCCCAAGTAGGACATTCAATGGCTTGGATCTAGCCATGTGAAGAAAACCTAAGTGCCCTTAAGTTTTCTTAAGAAGGGGGTGGTGATTTTTGCTAATCCCTCCTCCTAATACACACTCCTATTATGTTGTTCTTGAAGGTCTACTAACACCGCCCTCACCCAGAACAAAATTGCAAGAGTGGGAGAGAGAAATCTGCCACCCTTGTTTTGACAATTTAAGGGCACTTGTGTTTTCTTAACTGCATGGTTGGGTCCGTGCCACTGATTCTTAAAATGGAATCCCCAGTGTCCTGTCGAAATCCGTGCTTTTCAATGGCTCATAAGAACATAAGAGAAGACCATGTTGGATCAGGCCAATGGCCCATCCAGTCCAACACTTTGTCACACCAAATACCAAAAATACCAAGTGCCATCAGGAGGTCCAGCAGTGGGGCCAGGACACTAGAAGCCCTCCCACTGTTGCCCCCCCCCAGCACCAAGATACAGAGCATCACTTGCCCCAGACTGAGAGTTCCTGTCTATACCTTGTGGCTAATAGCCACTGATGGACCTCTGCTCCATATGCTTATCTAATTCCCTCTTGAAGCTGTCCATGCTTGTAGCCACTGCCATCTCCTGTGGCAGTGAATTCTGATAGCAGTATACCCCAAAAGCCATAGCTGAGAGGTGGGGCTCAGAGCAATATGAGCCCTGCCTTTAGTGGGACTCTCCCATCCTTATATTTCTCAGGTTGTCAATACATTGTGCAAGGGAATGATGGAGGAGGAGGAGGAGATTGGATTTATACCCCACCCCTCCCTGCCCATCATTACCCAAAGGAGACTCAGGGTGGTTTACAATCTCCTTTCCCTCCCCTCCCCACAACAGACAACCTGTGAGGTAGGTGGGGCAGAGGGAGGGAGGGAGGG